>NC_041383.1:20528502-20532662 GCF_002162155.2 Triticum dicoccoides
TTGTTTTATTTTAACTACCCCCCCTCTGCTGACACTGACAGGTGGGCCCCCGCCATCAGGTGATTAGCTTAAGCTAATCACCACCTAATCTAACCCCAGGGCCACTGACATGTGGGCCCCAGTGCCCTAATCCTTAATTAAACTAAAATAAACCCCCCTGTTAACCTGTGACGCTGACTAATGGGACCCCCTGGTCAGGTTTGACCCGGGGCAGCCCTGTTGACTTGCTGATGCAAGCATGACGCACTGCTGATGTCATAAAGTATTTTCTGGATTTAATTATATTCAGGAAATTCCAGAAAATGCCTAAAACTTCTAAAAATCATAGAAAATTAACCGTAACTCCAAATTAAATAATTTATATATGAAAAATTATCAGAAAAATTCAAGGAATCCATCTGTACCATTTTCATGCATGTTAGAACAACTTATAGCTGCTGTTTAGCACAAATCAATTACATGGCATTTGAATAATCACATATGGAGTTTGAATTTGAATCTTGGATTCAAACCAACTTCATTTAATCTGGTTTTAGTTGCATTAGCCCAAAACACATTCATTTTGCCATGTCATGATCATGCATCATATTGTGCATTGCACTGATCGTGTTTTTCTGTATTTGCCGGTAATTGTTCCCTCTCGATAGACGTGTACCGATGATGTGATCGTTGACACTGATGAAGACTCAATGTTATCTTCAGAAGTGCCAGGCAAGCAAAACCCCCTTGTTCATTCCGATACAATCCTACTCTCTCGCTCCTGCTCTCTTTTACTGCATTAGGACAACACCGATTCATCTGTTACTTGCTGCGGTAGCTGAACCCCTTTATCCTCTGCATGACCTGTCATTCCACAGTAAATAGATGAAACCCACTAGCATGAGTAGGAGTTGTTTGAGCCCTGATGTGCCTACTCATTCATGCTTGTTTGTCATGCCTGCTACTGCTTAGGGTTGAGTCAGGTCTGATTCATCGGGGATGAATCAGAGGTGTGTGAACATGTCCTACTGTGTGTGAGCTAAGTGTGTGAACACGATTTGGTAAAGGTAGCGGTGAGAGGCCATGTAGGAGTACATGGTGGGTTGTCTCATTGCAGCCGTCCTCAGGAACTGAGTTCTGTGTTTGTGATCCATGATTCAGCTACTACCACGCATTGGGCCCGAAACCAATGGACCCTCTCGGCTTCTTAATCACCCTTGTCCTCTGTCCAGGAGTTGCAAGTAGTTTCTGGTGTTTGTAGTATGCTGGAGGCCGTGGACAGCGCTGACCGTAGGGGTGGGCTGTGATGCGGTAGGCACGTGGCCGGGTAAACCGGGCACCCGTTTGGTGTCACGGAACCCTGTTCACATCGTTTGGGGCTGTGAGCGAAACTCCGGCCGGATCTCCTCATGGATGGAACCCGAATAGGCGATAAACCTGGACTAGAGACTTGAGTGTTTAAGCAGGCCGTGGCCGACACCCACGTTGGGCTTCCGCTTGAAGGTTGCCGAGTACATGTCGTGTAAACGGCGGTAAGTGGTGAGAGCGTGTGTGAAGGAGTACACCCCTGCAGGGTTAACATCATCTATTCGAATAGCCGTGTCCACGGAAAAGGACTTCTGGGTTGCTTATATCAGTTCATAGACAAGTGAAAGTGGATACTTTAAAATGCGCAAGATAAGCGTGAGTGCTATGGATGGCGTTCTCGTAGGGAGACGGGAGCGGATCCATAGTGGTGTATTGATATGGTGAATATGTGGACTCGTGTGCGCCACCTCAAAAGAGTTGCTTGCAGTCGTAGTTTAGGATAGCCACCGAGTCAAAGCTGGCTTGCTGCAGTTAAACCCCACCATCCCTTTGTTGAAAATGATGCATATGTAGTTAGTTCTGATGTAAGTCTTGCTGGGTACATTTGTACTCACGTTTGCCTATTTTATGTTTTTGCAGAGAGACTTCAGTCTCACTAGTAGTTCCACGTGGACTTCGACGTTTAGCTTGATACCTCAGCTACGATCTTGTGCCCTCGGCAGGATCTGATAGATAGTCAGGCTTCTCAGCCTTTTTCATTTATAGATGTCTGTACCCAGACATGATAGCTTCCGCTTGTGCTTTGACTTGTATGCTCTGATTGTTGGGTCATGAGACCCCTGTTTGTAATATCTCGCTCCTCGGAGCCTATTGAATAGATTACTTGAGTCATAGAGTCATGTTGTGATGCCATGTTGTATTTGCACATATCGAGCATATTGTGTGTATGTTATTGAAATGCTTGGTATGTGTGGGATCTGACCATCTAGTTGTTTATCTTTAGTAGCCTCTCTTACGGGGAAATGTCTCCTAGTGTTTCCACCGAGCCATGGTGGCTTGCTACTGCTCCGGAACACTTAGGCTGGCCGGCATGTGTCCTTCTTCGTTCCTGTGTCTGTCCCTTCGGGGAAATGTCACGCGATGAATACCGGAGTCCTGTTAGCCCGCTACAGCCCGGTTCACCGGAGTCCTGCTAGCCCAGTGCTACAGCCTGGATTCACTCGCTGATGACCGACACGTTCGATGCTGGGTCATGGATGCCTGTCCCTGTAAGTCTGTGCCGCTTTGGGTTTACGACTAGCCATGTCAGCCCGGGCTCCTTATCATATGGATGCTAGCGACACTGTCATATACGTGTGCCAAAAGGCGCAAACGGTCCCGGGCAAAGGTAAGGCGACACCCGTGGGAATACCGTGCGTGAGGCCGCAAAGTGATATGAGGTGTTACATGCTAGATCGATGTGGCATTGAGTCGGGGTCCTGACACAAGTGCTATTTATCTTTGCCCAATTGACCCCAAACTTTGTGGACATCTTTTCCTGTCCAAATATTAGCCCTGCGCCAAAATTCAACTTCATTTGCTTAGCCAATCTTCCTCAGTGATTTTTCAAAGTTCCTGTCCGAGGGAAGCCTTTGTGAAGGAAGTGCTAGCTAGGGTTATCCAAATGAGTTGAAATTTTGCACACTCCTTCCTGTGCTCATATCATTGCCCTCCTCCAATTTCAGCTCTATCCAATCATCTATGTGAGCACATGATCAAACCTATGATTCTGTGAATATTTTCAGGTGGTGAAGCAAGTATATTTTATATTGCTTCATTAATTCTGAGAAATTACCAGATCATGCTCCTACCCAAATAACTTCTCTCAACCAAATTTGGGATCATTTACTTAATCTATTTGATCACCAAAATTATTTCTAGATTCTGGACAGAGAGGATATTTGTGAAACAAATACCATTTTGGTGAATCGAATTGGTATGAAATTTTTACAACATCATTATATGTCCAAATCATCAAGCCTTGCCAAATTTGAGCTCAAGTTGATACCCCATGTGAGAGCCTCATCCTAATCTTGTTTCTGGACCTAAATTGCATTTGCAAAGCAACTATATTCAGTTGTGGTCCAATTCTCTCCAAAACCTCCAGGATTAAAGTCCTTCCTAAGATAAACCTCCCAGACAACTCATTTGGTCCTTAGCTCTTCTCTGTTGATCACACTAATATGACCAAATTTGATGCAGCAAACTTTGGAGCTTAATTCCAACCTAACCACAATACCCCAAATAAAGTCATAGCCACATAAATGCTCCATCTTGGAAGGACTATCAGCTAGGCATGGTTTGCAATCCTCTTGTGACCTCCTGGTGCATTGTCTCGTGGTGACCGCGTAGCTGGCATGCCATTTCACGTGCTCTATGCGCTGTGGCCGTGTACAGGGTGTCTTCTAGCTCCAGCACCTCTCCCTCTCATCGTCTTCGCGCGCGTGAGCATGTCCAGTGGCTTCGCCTCATTGTTGCCGTCTCCCTGGACCCCTCTCCCCATCTAGAAACCTCCTCGTTGGCGCTCGCCCATGCACGCCCATGGGTGAAAAGTGGCGGTCTCGCTTTAATGGCGTTCGTTTCTTCCTCCCCATGCTCCCTTGGCTCCCTCTGCCTCGTGAGCTTCTCCCTATGCCTCCATCATCGCCTACCTCCGAGCTTGAGCGTGTGGACACGCGTCCGTGGCGCCGGCCACACATCCGAGGCGACAGCCAGCTCGGCCTCCTCGTCCCCGCCTATATATAGGCCTCTTCCAAGCCCTTCGAGCACACCAGCACGCCTCACACTCTCCCAGCTCCCTCCCCGTCCTCTCCCCCAAGCTTGAGAACTCTCCT
>NC_041383.1:20533107-20577559 GCF_002162155.2 Triticum dicoccoides
TAGGCCGGCACACAAAGGGGGGTTTCCCTCCCTTGGTGGCTGCCCTCTCCTCCCCCCTAAACCTATATATACTAGATGTTTTCCACCCTTTTGGACCACAAGTTTTGGGTGCCTCTTCTAGTTGATCTAGTTCTAGTTCTAGTTGGTCCTTGACTAATTAGAGCTAGCCCTAGCCACCTCTAATCCTCATAATTAGAAGCACAGTGTGGTTCTAATCTCCTCTCTCTAATTCTCCGGTGACGATTAACTATGGACGGTGAAGCACTGCCGGATCGTGAAGACCGTATGCTTGCAACCAAGTAGAGAGGCCGTGCTTTCGTCTTCGGTTCGAGGGATCGTTCGAGGGCGTTTCGTGGGATCGTCATCAACGTTCGAGGGACTTCGAGCATGATCTACACCGACTCTTCTTCTTTCGCTGCACTCCGAAGTTGGTAACGATCGTTGATCCCAACCCGTTATGCATCTTCATATTGATCTTTGTGATCGTAGGTGCAATTTTTTTGTTTTCTACTATGTTTCCCAAGACGCCACCGCATGTCCCGCCCTCTTCCCGCCACGCATCCACACGTCTTCCACCCCTCGCTGCTATAAAAACCGCCCATCATCGCCGCTGGCCGCACACCCGCCTCCCACAACTCTCTTGCCGCTGACCACCTTCTTCCCCTCGACGCCCTTTGCTCACCCACTCTCCTCCTTCCCAGATGGTCGAGCGTTTCCCCGGCGACGGAACGGCGGCCAACGGCTTTGGCCACGGCTACCTGCACGAGTGGGAGGCGCGCCTCCTCCACGAGGCGGACTACTCGGTGTCGCCCGACATGCGTGGGTCGGGCTCGTGGAGGCTTAGCACTGGAGGAGTCCCCGTGCCTGCTACGTCTTGAGCTTGCGTTGGTTTTCCTTGAAGAGGAAAGGGTGATGCAGCAATAATAGCGTAAGTATTTCCCTCAGTTTTTGAGAACCAAGGTATCAATCCAGTAGGAGGCTCCTCAAAAGTCCCACGCACCTACACAAACAAACAAAGAACTCGCAACCAACACAACAAAGGGGTTGTCAATCCCTTCACGGCCACTTGCAAAAGTGAGATCTGATAGAGATAATATGATAAGGTTAATATATTTTTGGTATTTTATAATATAGATTGGAAAAGTAAAGATGCAAATAAAAGTAGATTGAAAGCTTATATGATAAAAGATAGACCCGGGGCCATAGGTTTCACTAGTGGCTTCTCTCAAGATAGCATAAGTATTATGGTGGGTGAACAAATTACTGTCGAGCAATTGATAGAAAAGCGAATAATTATGAGATTATCTAGGCATGATCATGTATATAGGCACCACGTCCATGACAAGTAGACCGACTCCTTCCTGCATCTAATACTATTACTCCACACATCGACCGCTATCCAGCATACATCTAGAGTATTAAGTTCATAAAGAACAGAGTAACGCATTAAGAAAGATGACATGATGTAGAGGGATAAACTCATGCAATATGATATAAACCCCATCTTTTTATCCTCGATGGCAACAATACAATACGTGCCTTGCTGCCCCTACTGTCACTGGGAAAGGACACCGCAAGATTGAACCCAAAGCTAAGCACTTCTCCCATTGCAAGAAAGATCAATCTAGTAGGCCAAACCAAACTGATAATTCGAAGAGACTTGCAAAGATAACTTAATCACACATAAAAGAATTCAGAGGAGATTCAAATATTTCTCATAGATAAACTTGATCATAAACCCACAATTCATCGGATCTCGACAAACACACCGCAAAAAGAGTTACATCGAATAGATCTCCAAGAAGATCGAGGAGAACATGGTATTGAGATCCAAAAAGAGAGAAGAAGCCATCTAGCTAATAACTATGGACCCGAAGGTTTGTGGTAAACTACTCACAACTCATCGGAGAGGCTATGGTGTTGATGTAGAAGCCCTCTGTGATCGATTCCCCCTCCGGCGGAGCGCCGGCGAAGGCTCCAAGATGGGATCTCGTGGATACAGAAGATTACGATGGTGGAAATAGTTTTTCGTGGTCGCCTCTGATGTTCTCAGGGTACATGCGTATATATAAGAGGAAGAAGTAGGTCGGTGGACGCTCGAGGGGCCCATGAGATAGAGGGGCGCGCCCAGTAGGGGGGGCGCTCCCTCCACCCTCGTGGCCTCCTCGATTGCTTCTTGACTTGCACTCCAAGTCCTCTGGATCACGTTCGTTCCAAAAATCACGCTCCCGAAGGTTTCATTCCATTTGGACTCCATTTGATATTCCTTTTTCTTCGAAACACTGAAATAGGCAAAAAAAAACAGCAATACGGGCTGGGCCTCCGGTTAGTAGGTTAGTCCCAAAAATGATATAAAATTGTAAAGTAAAGCCCATAAACATCCAAAACGGGCAATATAATAGCATGGAACAATCAAAAAATATAGATACGTCGGAGACGTATCAATCATCCCCAAGCTTAGTTCCTGCTCGTCCTTGAGTAGGTAAATGATAAAAACAGAATTTTTGATATGGAATGCTACCTAGCATAATTCTCAATGTAATTTTCTTTATTGTGGCATGATTGTTCAGATCCAAATGATTCAAGATAAAAGCCTATAAAACATAAAAATAATAATACTTCGAAGCTTACTAACAAATAATCATGTCCTATCAAAATAGCATAGCCAAAGAAAGCTTATCCCTAGAAAATCATATAGTTAGGCCATGCTTCATTTTCATTACACAAAATGCTCCCATCATGCACAACCCCGGTTTCAGCCAAGCAATTGGTTCATAGTTTTTAACGCGCTTCAGCTTTTTCAACTCTTACGCAATACATGAGCGCAAGCCATGGACATAGCACTATGGTGGTATATGGTGGTCGTTGTGAGGACAAAAAGGGAGAATATAGTCTCACATCAACTAGGCATATCAATGGGCTATGGAGATGCCCATCAATAGATATCAATGTGAGTGAGTAGGGATTGCCATGCAACGGATGCACTAGAGCTATAAATGTATGAAAGCTCAACAAAAGAAACTAAGTGGGTGTGCATCCAACTTGCTTGCTCACGAAGACCTAGGGCACTTTGAGGAAGCACATCATTGGAATATACAAGCCAAGTTCTATAATAAAAAATTCCCACTAGTATATGAAAGCGACAACATAAGAGACTCTCTATCATGAAGATCATGGTGCTATTTCGAAGCACAAGTGTGGAAAAGAGATAGTAGCATTGTCCCTTCTCTCTTTTTCTCTCATTTTTTTACTATTTTTTTATTTGTTGGGCTCTTTGGCCTCTTTTTTTGGTGGGCTCTTTGGCCTCTTTTTTGAACTCCAAAGTCTCATCCCGACTTGTGGGGGAATCATAGTCTTCATCATCCTTTCCTCACTTGGGACAATGCTCTAATAATGAAGATCATCACACTTTCATTAATTTACAACTCGAGAATTACAACTCAACACTTAGAACAAAATATGACTCTATATGAATGCCTCCGGCGGTGTACTGGGATATGCTATGAATCAAGAGTGACATGTATGAAAATTATGAGGGTAGCCTTGCCACAAATACGATGTCAACTACATGATCATGCAAAGAGCAACATGACAATGATGGAGCGTGTCATAATAACGAAACGGTGGAAAGTTGCATGGCAATATATCTCGGAATGGCTATGGAAATGCCATAATAGGTAGGTATGGTGGCTGTTTTGAGGAAGATAAATAATGGGTTCATGATACCGGCGAAAGTTGCACGGCATAATAGATGCTAGCAAAGTGGAAGGGTGAGTGTGCGTATATCCATGGACTCACATTAGTCATAAAGAACACATATACTTATTGCAAAAGTCTACTTGCCCTCGAAGAAAAGTACTACTACGCGTGCTCCTAGGGGAAGGGTTGGTAGGAGTTAACTATCACGCGATCCCAACCTCCACTCATAAGGAAGACAATTAAAAGAACGCCTCATGCAACAAATTCGTCACACAACTTTTACCATACGTGCATGCTACAGGACTTGCCAACTTCAACACAAGTATTTCTCAATTTCATCATTACCCACTAGCATGATTCTAATATTACTACCTTTATATCTCAAAACAATTATCAAGCATAAAATTGATCCTAGTGTTTAATGCACTTTCTATGATAGTTTTTATTATACCAAACTTGGATGCTCATCATTCTAGGACCAAATTCATAACCATAGCAAATACCATGCTGTTCTAAAAGACTCTCAAAATAATATAAGTAAAGCATGAGAGATCAACAATTCTTCAAAATTAAGCCACCGCCGTGCTCTAAAAGATATAAGTGAAGCACTAGAGCAAATACTATCTAGCTCAAAAGATATAAGTGAAGCACATAGCGTATTCTAATAAATTCCAATCAAGTGGGATTCTTCCAAAAGGTGTGTACAGCAAGGATGATTGTGGAAAACTAAAAAGCAAATACTAATATCATACAAGATGCTCCAAGCAAAACACATATCATGTGGCGAATAAAAATATAGCTCCAAGTAAAGTTACCGATAAACGAAGACGAAAGAGGGGATGCCTTCCGGGGGCATCCCCAAGCTTAGGCTTTTGGCTATTCTTGAATATCTTGGGGTGCAATGGGCATCCCCAAGCTTAGGCTCTTGCCACTCCTTATTCCATAGTCCATCATATCTTTACCCAAAACTTGAAAACTTCACAACACAAAACTCAACAGGAAATCTCATAAGCTCCGTTAGTGAAAGAAAGAAAAACCATCACATAAGGTACTGTAATTAACTCATTCTTTATTTATATTGGTGTTAAACCTACTGTATTCCAAGTTCTCTATGGTTCATACCACTTAATACTAGCCATAGATGCATTAAAATAAGCAATCAACACACGAAAGGCAGAATCTGTCAAAAACAGAACAGCCTGTAGCAATCTGTAACTCTCGAATACTTATGGAACTCTAAAAATCCTACCAAAATAGGAAGTCCTGGGAAATTTGTCTATTGATCTACAACAAAAAGAATCAACGCAAAATCACGTTCCTGTGAATTAACAAAATTATTTTCATGCGCCAGAATCAAATTAACTATCACCATAGGTTATCCTATAGGTTCTACTTGGCACAAATAGTAATTAAAACATAAAAACACATCTAAATAGAAGGTAGATGCAAAATTTATTAATAAACAGAAACAAAAGCAAAAAACACAAATAAAATTGGGTTGCCTCCCAACTAGCGCTATCGTTTAACGACCCTAGCTAGGCATAAAAGCGAGGATAGATCTAAGTAGTGCCATAATAATAGGATAGCTCTTGAAAACTCATCTCATATTCTCTACGTTCAGCAGCAAGTTTTCTTTGAGGCAAGCAATAGTAATCAAAAGGGCTAAATTTAATGGGACAAAAGTCCCCAGGATCAATCATAGGAGGAATGGGTTCCTCCTTTGGCCCTTCATATTGCACAACTAATTCATCATTATAAGCATTCTTTTGGCAGAACTTCGTGAGCCTATACTGAAGAGAGTATCCTATCTCATTGTTTTGAAGAGCAAAATCATTATTAAGTTCAGAAATTCTATCAACTAGGACATTGGTAGGAACCTTTTTTCTAAGGTTTTCATTAAAAGCAACATAGTCCAAAGATTGAAAACGCCTAATTTCCTCTTGATCAAAGAGGATCGCTTCTATGGGAGGACGGCCGTCGTCCACCCTATAGTGCGCAAAGATTTCTTTGGCCTCTCTTATTATAAATCTAATCTCATGAGCCAAAAAGATAGTAGCGGCGCGCTTAACAAAAGAATGCTCAATGTTAGAAAATTCTAGGAAAATTCTTTGTATGCAAGGATGCATATGCATAAATTGTCTTTTGATACGTCTCCGTCGTATCTATAATTTTTGATTGTTCCATGCCAATATTCTTCAACTTTCATATAATTTTGGCAACTTTTTATACTATTTTTTGGACTAACATATTGATCCAGTGCCCAGTACCAGTTCCTATCTGTTGCATGATTTTTGTTCCGTAGAAACCCAATATCAAACAGAGTCCAAACGGGATAAAAACGGATGGAGATTTTTTTTGTAATATTTATGATTTTTGGGAAGTAAAATCAACGCGAAACGGTGTCCGGAGTGGCCACGAGACAGGGGGCGCGCCCTCCCCCCTGGGTACGCCCTGGACTCTCGTGGGCCACCCATAAGGCGGTTGACGCTCTTCTTTTGGCGCAACAAAGCTAATTTTATGAGAAGATCTGGGCGAAAGATTCACCCCAATCGGAGTTACGGATCTCCGGATATTTAAGAAACGGTGAAGGTGTAGAATTAGGGAAGGCAGAAACAGAGAGATAGATCCAATCTCGGAGGGGCTCTCGCCCCTCCCACGCCAGGGGAGCCAAGGACCAGAGGGGAAACCCTTCTCCCATCTAGGTAGGAGGTCAAGGAAGAAGAAGAAGAAGGGGGGCTCTCTCCCCCTTGCTTTCGGTGGCGCCGGAACGCTGCCGGGGGCCATGATCATCACCGCGGTCTTCACCAACAACTTCACCGCCTTCATCACCAACTCTTCCCCCCTCTATGCAGCGGTGTAACCTTTCTCTTACCCGCTGTAATCTCTAGTTAAACATGGTGTTCAACGCTATATATTATTTCCCAATGATGTATGGCTATCATATGATGTTTGAGTAGATCTATTTTGTCCTATGGGTTATTGATGATCGTGATTGGTTTGAGTTACATGTTTTATTATTGGTGCTGTCCTATGGTGTCCTCCATGTCGTGCAAGCGTGAGGGATTCCCGCTGTAGGGTGTTGCAATGCGTTCATGATTCGCTTATAGTGGGTTGCGTGAGTGACTGAAACACAACCCCGAGTAAGGGGATTGTTGCGTATGGGATAAAAGGGGACTTGATACTTTAATGCTATGTTTGGGTTTTACCTTAATGAATCTTTAGTAGTTGCGGACGCTTGCTAGAGTTCCAATCATAAGTGCATATGATCCAAGTAGAGAAAGTATGTTAGCTTATGCCTCTCCCTCAAATAAAATTGCAATAGTGATTACCGGTCTAGTTATCGATTGCCTTGGACAAATAACTTTCTCGTAACAAAAAGCTCTCTACTAATATTTACTTTATTGCATCTTTATCTAAATAGACCCTAGCTTTTATTTACGTGTTCTTTATTATCTTGCAAACATATCCTATCACACCTACAAAGTACCTCTAGTTTCATACTTGTTCTAGGTAAAGCGAACGTCAAGCGTGCGTAGAGTCGTATCAGTGGCCGATAGGACTTGAGAGAGTATTTGTTCTACCTTTAGCTCCTCGTTGGGTTCGACACTCTTACTTATCGAAAGAGTCTACAACTATCCCGTATACTTGCGGGTTATCAAGACCTTTTTCTGGCGCCGTTGCTGGGGAGTCATAGCGTGGGGTGAATTTTCTCGTGTGTGCTTGTTTGCTTTATCACTAAGTAATTTTTATTTGTTGTTCTTAGTTGTTCTCTATCTTTAGCTATGGATATGGAACGCAAAATACCAAAAAAATTAGTTGTACTTGCTACTCATGAGGATGGGGTAACTCTTAAAACCCTCGATTCTCATTATGCGAAAGATATTGTGTACTACTTTGATAATCCGGAGAAAACCCCATTCAACTTTATAATGGGAGACACGTTGGATCAACGTGAATACTTTAGGGATTATCGCTCAACACAAAAAGGGAAACTATTATGGAATCAATTTATTATGTTGCGTTGGTATGCCTGGAATCTATGCTTGAGATATGATATTACTTGTTGCTCTACGATGGAGACTCCACACCTTCCCTTTTCATGCAAATTTAATTATAATGAAACCTTAGCTGTTGGGGAACGTAGTAATTTCAAAAAATTTCCTACGCACACGCAAGATCATGGTGATGGCATAGCAACGAGAGGGGAGAGTGTTCGTCCACGTACCCTCGTAGACCGTAAGCGGAAGCGTTATGACAACGCGGTTGATGTAGTCGTACGTCTTCACGATCCGACCGATCCAAGCACCGAACGTACGGCACCTCCGAGTTCAGCACACGTTCAGCTCGATGACGATCTCCGGCCTCCGATCCATCCGAGCTCCGGAGATGAGTTCCGTCAGCACGACGGCGTGGTGACGATGATGATGTTCTACCGGCGCAGGGCTTCGCCTAAACTCCGCGACGATATGACCGAGGTGGAATATGGTGGAAGGGGGCACCGCACACGGCTAAGGAACGATCCGTAGATCAACTTGTGTGTCTATGGGGTGCTCCCTGCCGCCGTATATAAAGGAGGGAGGGGGGAGGCCGGCCGGCCCTTGTTGGGCGCGCCAGGAGGAGGAGTCCTCCTCCTAGTAGGAGTAGGACTCCTCCTTTCCTACTCCTACTAGGATGGGAAGGAAGGGGGAGAGGAGGGGAAGGAAAGAGGGGGGCGCCGCCCCCCCCCTCCTAGTCCAATTCGGACCAGAGGGAGAGGGGGCGCGCGGCCCCTCCTGGCCGCCCCTCTCTCTTCCCACCAAGGCCCATGTGGCCCATTAACTCTCCGGGGGGGGTTCCGGTAACCCTCCGGCACTCCGGTTTTCTCCGAAATCACCCGGAACACTTCCGGTGTCCGAATATAGTCGTCCAATATATCAATCTTTATGTCTCGACCATTTCGAGACTCCTCGTCATGTCCGTGATCACATCTGGGACTCCGAACAAACTTCAGTACATCAAAACTTATAAACTCATAATAAAACTGTCATCGTAACGTTAAGCGTGCGGACCCTACGGGTTCAAGAACTATGTAGACATGACCTAGAACTATTCTCAGTAAATAACCAATAGCGGAACCTGGATGCTCATATTGGTTCCTACATATTCTACGAAGATCTTTATCGGTCAAACCGCATAACAACATACTTTGTTCCCTTTGTCATCGGTATGTTACTTGCCCGAGATTTGATCGTCGGTATCCAATACCTAGTTCAATCTCGTTACCGGCAAGTCTCTTTACTCGTTCCGTAATGCATCATTCCGTAACCAACTCATTTAGTCACATTGCTTGCAAGGCTTATAAAGATGTGCATTACCGAGAGGGCCCAGAGATACCTCTCCGACAATCGGAGTGACAAAACCTAATCTCGAAATACGCTAACTCAACATGTACCTTCGGAGACACCTGTAGTACTCCTTTATAATCACCCAGTTACGTTGTGACGTTTGGTAGTACCCAAAGTGTTCCTCCGGTAAACGGGAGTTGCATAATTCTCATAGTTACAGGAACATGTATAAGTCATGAAGAAAGCAATAGCAACATACTAAACGATCAAGTGCTAAGCTAACGGAATGGGTCAAGTCAATCACATCATTCTCCTAATGATGTGATCCCGTTAATCAAATGACAACTCTTTTGTCCATGGCTAGGAAACATAACCATCTTTGATAAACGAGCTAGTCAAGTAGAGGCATACTAGTGACACTATGTTTGTCTATGTATTCACACATGTATTATGTTTCCGGTTAATACAATTCTAGCATGAATAATAAACATTTATCATGATATAAGGAAATAAATAATAACTTTATTATTGCCTCTAGGGCATATTTCCTTCAGTCTCCCACTTGCACTAGAGTCAATAATCTAGTTCACAATATCATGTAATTTAACACCAATATTCACATCTGTATGTGATTAATACTCATAGTTCACATCGTCATGTGATCAACACCCAAAAGGTTTACTAGAGTCAATAATCTAGTTCACATCGCTATGTGATTAACACCCAAAGAGTAGTAAGGTATGATCATGTTTTGCTCGTGAGAGAAGTTTAGTCAACGGGTCTATCATATTACAGAGTCGTATGTATTTTGCAAATATTCTATGTCTACAATGCTTTGCACGGAGCTACTCTAGCTAATTGCTCCCACTTTCAATATGTATCCAGATTGAGACTTAGAGTCATCTGGATTGGTGTAAAAGCTTGCATTGATGTAACTCTTTACGACGAACTCTTTTATCACCTCCATAATCGAGAAACATATCCTTATTCTACTAAGGATAATTTTGACCAATGTCCAGTGATCTACTCCTAGATCACTATTGTACTCCCTTGCCAAACTTAGAGCAAGGTATACAATAGGTCTGGTTCATAGCATAGCTTACTTTATAGAACCTATGACTGAGGCATAGGGAATGACTTTTCATTCTCTTTCTATTTTCTGCCATGGTCGGGTCTTGAGTCTTACTCAACTTCATACCTTTGCATCACAGGCAAGAACTCCTTCTTTGACTGTTCCATTTTTGAACTATTTCAAAAATTTATCAAGGTATGTACTCATTGAAAAAACTTATCAAGCGTCTTGATCTATCTATATAGATCTTGATGCTCAATGTGTAAGCAGCTTCACCGATGTCTTGCTTTGAAAACTCTTATTCAAGTATCCTTTCATGCTATCTAGAATTTTCATATCATTTCCAATTAACAATATGTTATCCACATATAATATTAGAAATGCTACAGAGCTCCCACTCACTTTTTTTGTAAATACAGGCTTCTTCAAAAGTCTGTATAAAACCATATGCTTTGATCAACTCATCAAAGCATATATTCCAACTCCGAGATGCTTGCACCAGTCCATAGATGGATTGCTGGAGCTTGCACAATTTGTTAGCACCTTTAGGATTGACAAAACCTTCTGGTTGCATCATATACAACTCTTCTTTAATAAATCCATTAAGGAATGCAGTTTTGACATCCATTTGCAAGATTTCATAAAATGTGGCAATTGCTAACATGATTCAGGCAGACTTAAGTTTTGATACGAGTGAGAAAATCTCATCGTATTCAACACCTTGAACTTGTTGAAAACATTTCGCAACAAGTCGAGCTTAGTAGATAGTAACACTACTATCAATGTCTGTCTTCCTCTTGAAGATCCATTTATTTAACATGGCTTGCTGATCATCGAGCAAGTCAATCAAAGTCCATACTTTGTTCTCATACATGGATCATATCTCAGATTTTATGGCCTCAAGCCATTTCGTGGAATCTAGGCTCATCATCGCTTCCTCATAGTTCGTAGGTTCATCATGGTCTAGTAACATGACTTCCAGAACAGGATTACCGTACCACTCTGGTGCGGATCTTACTCTGGAAGACCTACGAGGTTCTGTAGTAACTTAATCTGAAGTTTCATGATCATCATCATTAACTTCCTCACTGATTGGTGTAGTAGTCACAGGAACAGATTTCTGTGATGAACTACTTTCCAATAAGGGAGCAGGTACAGCTACCTCATCAAGTTCTACTTTCCTCCCACTCACTTCTTTCAAGAGAAACTCCTTCTCTAGAAAGGATCCATCTTAGCAACGAATAATTTGCCTTTGGATCTATGATAGAAGGTGTACCCAATAGTTACCTTTGGGTATTCTATGAAGACGCACTTGTCTGATTTGGGTTCGAGCTTATCAGGTGAAAACTTTTTCACATAAGCATCACAACTCCAAACTCTAAGAAACGACAGCTTAGGTTTACTGTTAAACCATAGTTCATACGGTGTCGTCTCAACGGATTTAGATGTGCCCTATTAAACGTGAATGCAGCTATCTCTAATGCATAACCCCAAAACGATAATGGTAAATCAGTAAGAGACATCATAGATTGCACTATATCCAATCAAGTACTGTTATGACGTTCGGACACACCATTAAGCTGTGGTGTTCCAGGTGGCATGAGTTTGTGAAACTATTCCACATTGTTTTAATTAAAGACCAAACTCGTAACTCAAATATTCGTCTCCGCGATCAGATCGCAGAAACTTTATTTTCTTGTTATGATGATTATTCTACTTCACTCTGAAATTCTTTGAACCTTTCAATTATTTCATACTTATGTTTCATCAAGTAGATATACCTATATCTGCTCAAATCATCTTGTGAAGGTTAGAAAATAACGATACTTGCCACGAGCATCAACACTCATTGGATCGCATACATCGGTATGTGTTATTTCCAATAAGTTAGTAGCTCGTTCCATTGTTCCGGAGAACGGAGTTTTAGTCATCTTGCCCAAAAGGCACGGTTCGCAAGCATCAAATGATTCATAACCAAGTGATTCCGAAAATCCATCTTTATGGAGTTTCTTCATGCGCTTTACACCGATATGACCCAAACGGTAGTGCCACAAATAAGTTGCACTATCATTATTAACTTTACATATTTTGGTTTCAATGTTATGAATATGTGTATCACTACGATCGAGATCCAATGAACCATTTTCATTGGTTGTGTAACCATATAAGGTTTTATTCATGTAAACAGAACAACAGTTTATTCTCTTACTTAAATGAATAACCGTATTGCAATAAACACGATCAAATCATATTCATGCTCAACGCAAACACCAAATAACATTTATTTAGGTTTAACACTAATCCCAAAAGTATAGGGAGTGTACGATGATGATCATATCAATCTTGGAACCACTTCCAACACACATCATCACTTCACCCTCAACTAGTTTCTGTTTATTCTGTAACTCCTGTTTCGAGTTACTAATCTTAGCAACCGAACAAGTATCAAATACTCGGGGGTTACTATAAACACTAGTAAGGTACACATCAATAACCTGTATATCAAATATACCCTTGTTCACTTTGCCATCCTTCTTATCCACCAAATATTCAGGGCATTTCCTGCTTCTAGTGACCATTTCCTTTGCAGTATAATCACTCAGTTTCAGGCTTTGGTCCACCTTTGGGCTTCTTCGCGGGAGTGACAACTTGCTTGTCTTTCCACTTGAAGTTCCCTTTTCTTTCCCTTTGCCTTTTTCTTGAAACTAGTGGTCTTGTCAATCATCAACACTTGATGCTCTTTCTTGATTTCTACCTTCGTTGATTTCAACATCACGAAGAACTCGGAATCGTTTTCGTCATCCCTTGCATACTATAGTTCATCACAAAGTTCTACTAACTTGGTGATGGTGACTAGAGAATTCTGTCAATCACTATCTTATCTGGAAGATTAACTCCCACTTGATTCAAGCGACTGAAGTACTCAGACAATCTGAGCACATGCTCACTAGTTGAGCGATTCTCCTCCATCTTTTAGCTATAGAACTTGTTGGAGACTTCATATCTCTCAACTCGGGTATTTGCTTGAAATATTAACTTCAACTCCTGGAACATCTCATATGGTCCATGACGTTCAAAATGTCTTTGAAGTCCCGATTCTAAGCCGTTAAGCATGGTGCACTAAACTATCAAGTAGTCATCATATTGAGCTAGCCAAACGTTCATAACGTCTGCATCTGCTCCTGCAATAGGTCTGTCACCTAGCGGTGCATCAAGGACATAATTCTTCTGTGCAGCAATGAGGATAAACCTCAGATCACGGATCCAATCCGCATCATTGCTACTAACATCTTTCAACACAATTTTCTCTAGGAACATATCAAAATAAACACAGGGAACATCAATATGTTGATCATATCTACTATATGATTCACGCTCGACCTTTCGGTCTCCGTGTTCCGAGGCCATATCTGTATATGCTAGGCTCGTCAAGTTTAACCTGAGTATTCCGCGTGTGCAAAACTGTCTTGCACCCGTTGTAGATGGACGTAGAGCTTATCACACCCGATCATCACGTGGTGTCTGGGCACGACGAACTTTGGCAACGGTGCATACTCAGGGAGAACACTTCTTGATTATTAAGTGAGAGATCATCTGAAAATGCTACCGTCAATCAAAGCAAGATAAGATGCATAAAGGATAAACATCACATGCAATCAATATAATTGATATGATATGGCCATCATCATCTTGTGCTTGTGATCTCCATCTTCGAAGCACCGTCATGATCACCATCGTCACCGGCGCGACACCTTGATCTTCATCGTAGCATCGTTGTCGTCTCGCCAACTATTGCTTCTACGACTATCACTACCGCTTAGTGATAAAGTAAAGCAATTACAGGGCGTTTGCATTTCATACAATAAAGCGACAACCATAAGGCTCCTGCCAGTTGCCGATAACTTCGGTTACAAAACATGATCATCTCATACAATAAAATATAGCATCACGTCTTGACCATACCACATCACAACATGCCCTGCAAAAACAAGTTAGACGTCCTCTACTTTGTTGTTGCAACTTTTACGTGGCTGCTACGGGCTTAGCAAGAACCGTTCTTACCTACGCATCAAAAACCACAACGATAGTTTGTCAAGTTGGTGCTGTTTTAACCTTCGCAAGGACCGGGCGTAGCCACACTCGATTCAGCTAAAGTGAGAGAGACAGACACCCGCCGGTCACCTTTAAGCAACGAGTGCTCGTAGCGGTGAAACCGGTCTCGCGTAAGCGTACGCGTAATGTTGGTCCGGGCTGCTTCATCTCACAATACCGCCGAACCAAAGTATGACATGTTGGTAAGCAGTATGACTTATATCGCCCACAACTCACTTGTGTTCTACTCGTGCATATGACATCTACGCATAAAACCTGGCTCGGATGCCACTGTTGGGGAACGTAGTAATTTCAAAAAAATTCCTACGCACACGCAAGATCATGGTGATGGCATAGCAACGAGAGGGGAGAGTGTTCGTCCACGTACCCTCGTAGACCGTAAGCGGAAGCGTTATGACAACGCGGTTGATGTAGTCGTACGTCTTCACGATCCGACCGATCCAAGCACCGAACGTACGGCACCTCCGAGTTCAGCACACGTTCAGCTCGATGACGATCTCCGGCCTCCGATCCAGCCGAGCTCCAGAGATGAGTTCCGTCAGCACGACGGCGTGGTGACGATGTTGATGTTCTACTGGCGCAGGGCTTCGCCTAAACTCCGCGACAATATGACCGAGGTGGAATATGGTGGAAGGGGGCACCGCACACGGCTAAGGAACGATCCGTAGATCAACTTGTGTGTCTATGGGGTGCTCCCTGCCGCCGTATATAAAGGAGGGAGGGGGGAGGCCGGCCGGCCCTTGTTGGGCGCGCCAGGAGGAGGAGTCCTCCTCCTAGTAGGAGTAGGACTCCTCCTTTCCTACTCCTACTAGGAGGGGAAGGAAGGGGGACAGGAGGGGAAGGAAAGAGGGGGGCGCCGCCCCCCCCTCCTAGTCCAATTCGGACCAGAGGGAGAGGGGGCGCGCGGCCCCTCCTGGCCGCCCCTCTCTCTTCCCACCAAGGCCCATGTGGCCCATTAACTCTCCGGGGGGGAGTTCCGATAACCCTCCGGCACTCCGGTTTTCTCCGAAATCACCCGGAACACTTTCGGTGTCCGAATATAGTCGTCCAATATATCAATCTTTATGTCTCGACCATTTCGAGACTCCTCATCATGTCCGTGATCACATCTGGGACTCCGAACAAACTTCGGTACATCAAAACTTATAAAGTCATAATAAAACTGTCATCGTAACGTTAAGCGTGCGGACCCTACGGGTTCGAGAACTATGTAGACATGACCTAGAACTATTCTCGGTCAATAACCAATAGCAGAACCTGGATGCTCATATTGGTTCCTACATATTCTACGAAGATCTTTATCGGTCAAACCGCATAACAACATACTTTGTTCCCTTTGTCATCGGTATGTTACTTGCCCGAGATTTGATCGTCGGTATCCAATACCTAGTTCAATCTCGTTACCGGCAAGTCTCTTTACTCGTTCCGTAATGCATCATTCCGTAACCAACTCATTTGGTCACATTGCTTGCAAGGCTTATAAAGATGTGCATTACCGAGAGGGCCCAGAGATACCTCTCCGACAATCGGAGTGACAAAACATAATCTCGAAATACGCTAACTTAACATGTACCTTCGAAGACACCTGTAGTACTCCTTTATAATCACCCAGTTACGTTGTGACGTTTGGTAGTACCCAAATTGTTCCTCCGGTAAACGGGAGTTGCATAATTCTCATAGTTACAGGAACATGTATAAGTCATGAAGAAAGCAATAGCAACATACTAAACGATCAAGTGCTAAGCTAACGGAATGGGTCAAGTCAATCACATCATTCTCCTAATGATGTGATCCCGTTAATCAAATGACAACTCTTTTATCCATGGCTAGGAAACATAACCATCTTTGATAAACGAGCTAGTCAAGTAGAGGCATACTAGTGACACTATGTTTGTCTATGTATTCACACATGTATTATGTTTCCGGTTAATACAATTCTAGCATGAATAATAAACATTTATCATGATATAAGGAAATAAATAATAACTTTATTGTTGCCTCTAGGGCATATTTCCTTCATTAGCTTCT
This sequence comes from Triticum dicoccoides, assembly GCF_002162155.2. Lineage (NCBI taxonomy): Eukaryota > Viridiplantae > Streptophyta > Magnoliopsida > Poales > Poaceae > Triticum > Triticum dicoccoides. Next base: position 20,549,344 of record NC_041383.1, read on the forward strand.
TATGTTAATGGTATATATGATTACTATGATGTGGAACAAATAGAAGAATTTGTTGCTTTTAAGGCTGCTTATGAAATTGAATCTTTGTTTGAAAAGTATGAAGCTTTAGATGATGATGCTTATAGGCCTGAAAATCTTGCTATACTTAGATATTGCTATGCAAATTATGAATATAATTACTATATTAATGCATTTATGAAGAAATTCTCCGTTGTCCAAGAAGAGACTAACACTACTAGGGAAAACCCTAGTAGTAGCGCAGGTTTTGAGGCTAGCAGTAACGCGGGTGGCCGCGCTACTAATAAGGCGCTACAGCTAACTCATAGTAGTAGCGCGGCCCTTACCCGCGCTACTAGTGTTGACGATATCAGCAACGCTTTTTAAGAACGCGCTACTATTACCTAGCTGTAGCGATTTTGCAGTCCCTCGCTACTGCTATATCTTTCATCATTTTCCCCCGTACACCCCTTTCCCTTTTAGTTTCCCTTTCAGATACTAGAAACTAGGTACTGCTAGTAGATATCAAATTCATAAACCATTACTAGGTAGTACTCCCTTCGTTCCAAATTACTCGTCGTGGTTTTACTTCAAACCACGGCGAGTAATTTGGAACGAAGGGAGTACTAGATAACAATTTCATGCATAGTTCAACATGCATCCTCAAGCAGTACAAGGTCATATCAACGGCGATCATCATATGTAGTTCTAGATGATATCGACGACGATCATCATATGTAGTTCTAGATTATATAGCCACACACACATATGTAGTTCTAGATGATATAGCCACACACACATATGTAGTTCTAGATGATATCGAAGACAATCATCATCCTCAAGCCTGGGCGGTTGGTGTTCCTGATAGTAATTAGGATGGCCTGTCCAACACGAAGATTCTTGCCATCAAGGAATTTCTTCCACCCAACCGAGTTCAAGTGTGTGCAACCGTCCGTGTCCACGCGGTAAGTATAGGTTGTGACGGAGCCCCTTGCAGTAAGGCGTAGTCCAGCTGAGCCTTCTTCATCAGGCTCGATACCATAACTCACAGATATGCTCTTTGCCAATTTCTGAATAAGAAAAACATATCAATTAATAAATTGCCTCGCAAATAAGTACATATGGATTATCTACACTATTAATAGTTTCCTTAGATTCTACACTAATAAGCATGTGATCGAACTCTACACTAAAACATATCATCGACTAGATTCCACACAACATACCATATCATTGGACTGTACACTAAGTAATTCATCGGATAATTTGCATTTGTAAGTATAACATACCATATCATGTCGATCAACCATGGTATTTGTCAAGCGGGTCACGAATGGCACCCCGACAAAGTCAGCATGTGGCGGAATTATGTCCCACAGGTTAGACACCTCCTCCTCACTCAGCCTTGTTCTTTGAGCTACGATGGCTTCATGAAGTGGGTCCTCATCATCTTCATCGAGTGGGTCCTCATTATCTTCATCATATTCATCATCTTCGTCATCTTCATCATCTTCCACCAGGTTGAGATAAATGACAGCCAGCGTGGGTCTTTCTACTCAGAAGGAGAAGCTGATCAACTCACCACTAGTAAGACGCATGCGAGCGACGAAACGGGCCCATCCATCTCCTCCAATCTGCGACATATTGCGTCCTTTCTCGACCTCCATAGTGTACGGCCCCCCAGGAGCCTCAAATGTCACAGTGTCTCCTGTCAGCTTGTTGAATTTGAACCTCACATTGCATGGGACGATCTGTGTAAAATAAGCAAAATGACACAATGAAGTAATGTCAACACTAAAAATAAAATAGTTATTACATTTTATCTAATTTCTTACCGCCGCATGACGAAAACTCGGCTGGAAGTAGATGTCGAACAGCTTGCCAGTTGCAAGGCTGCTGGCGCATCTTGACTTGCATAGTCGACATAGTGGTGGTGGTGGTGGCGCCATTTTTCCTAAAGCAATATGAGCAAAGGATTAATGATCCACTTCACAGGAAAGAAAAATAGTAGCATGTGATATTTTTGGTTCTTCCGCGAGAAGCAATTTGATGGACAATTATAATCCTAAGATCTAGTAACATATTAGATGACAAGGTACCACCTACATTTTGCCAAAAAGTAACTTATTAAAAAAACAAAAGCAACTACGTACCTATCCATGTACAGAAAAAATAACAATAAAATGGTGCATACTAAATCAACTAAATGAACTAGCCTACTAAATCAACTAAATCAAAATGTTCTAAATCAACTAAATCAACTAGCCTACTAAATCAACTAAATCAAAATGTTCTAAATCAACTAAATGAACTAGCCTACTAAATCAACTAAATCAAAATGTTCTAAGTCAACTAAATCAACTAGCCTACTAAATCATCTAAATCATATCAACTAAATCAAAATGTTGCATATGAACTAGCATACTAAATCAAAATGTAGCGGGCAGGAGGGAGAAGGAGGGGCGACTCGAGGAGGGAGAAGAGAGTAGGATGGAGGAGGAAGGCGGAGCGAGGAGGGGCCGGCCGGCGCGGCCAGTGGAGGGAGGACGGAGGAGGAAGGCAGAGCGAGGAGGGGCCGGCCAACGGCGAGTGGAGAGGGAGGACGGAGGAGGAGGCTGGTACCGAGTCCAGCAAGGAGGAGGATCAGAGGTGACGGCGGCGTAGACGGAGGAGGGGCGACGGGGGTGGACCGGCGCGGGGGATTGAGAGGGGATCTAGTGAGTGTGTGACTATGTGAGTGGATCGGATAGAGGAGATGGGTGTGGGAGATGAATGGCTTAGCAGTAGCGCGCTATAGGGAAAGACACTACTGCTAAGCTATCTAGCAGCAACGCCTTTCACAATAAAGCGCTACTGCTATGTGTCAGCATGTAAAAATAGACTTTGTTCAATATATCAAAAATACATTGATCATCAACGATCTTTTTGTGTACAATCTGATATTTCAATATGAGTCCTCACCAGTTTAGGAACAGGTGAAGACTCATATTGCAGCCACAAATTCTACACATAAAGTTCAATGAAGACCAAGTGCTTGACAAAGTTTGAGAAGTAACATATTTAAGGTGGTAGCAACTCTCTTCACGGAGCAAGGTGGGACTAAATTTTTGTAGTAAACTTAGCAGTAGCGCTTATTGGAGAAATGCGCTGCTACTATGCTACATAGCAGTAGCGCCCGTCGTTATAACGCGTTGCTGCTATAACTAGCCTCACGGCGGCCTCGTCGGAATTATAGTAGTAGCGCGTCTTTGAGTGGGCGCGCTACTGCTATATTTGTTTCAGCAGCGAGTTACTCCTGAGCACGCTACTGCTAATTAGCAGCAGCGCCTTATTTTAAAGCGCGCTGCTGATAAGATTCTGTGTATAGGCTTTTCCCTAGTAGTGTAATATTCTGCAGGAAGCTATGGAAGAAGAAATTGATGAAACAGTGAGCTCATTGGATGAAAAAGATGATGAGGAGAGCGAAGAACAAAAGGAGGAAGAGCGGATTAGCTACCCGTGCCCATCTTCTGATGAGAGTAACCCTCCAACTCATACATTATTTAATTCCCCTTCGTGCTTACCGAAGGATGATTGCTATGATCCCTTGAATTTGTTTGAAATATCCCTTTTCGATGATGCTTGCTATGCTTGTGGCCAAGATGCCAATATGAATTATGCTTATGGAGATGAACTTGCTATAGTTCCTTATGTTAAACATGAAATTGATGCTATTGCACCCACGCATGATAGTCCTATTATCTTTTTGAATTCTCCCAACTACACTATATCGGAGAAGTTTGTGCTTACTAAGGATTATATTGATGGGTTGCCTTTTACCGTTGCACATGATGATTTTGATGAATGTAATATACATGTGCTTGCTGCTCCTACTTGCAATTATTATGAGAGAGGAACTACATCTCCACCTCTTTATGTTTCCAACACGATAGAATTGCAAGAAACTGCTTATACTATGCATTGGCCTTTACTATGTGTGCATGAATTGTTCTTTTATAACATGCCGATGAATAGGAAGAGAGTTAGACTTCGTCATTGCTTGATATATGTTACTTTGTGCTCACTACTAAATTACAAATCATTGTTAATTAAAATTGGCTTTGATATACCTTGGGATCCGAGTGGATTCATTACTTGAGCACTATATGCCTAGCTTAATGGCTTTAAAGAAAGCGCTGCCAGGGAGACAACCGGGAAGTTTTAGAGAGTCATTTATTTATGTTGAGTGATTTCATATAGTTTAAAAACAAAAATAAAGAGGGGAACCTAAAAACTTTTCAAAAAGGAAAGTGAAAGTGAGAGAGACAAGCATTGTTGAAGTGGGAGAGCTCCTTGAACTTTGTTCATGCTCACGGAAACTTTGTGAATCTTGATTACAGAAAATTTTCATCAAAAATAATTATCCCCTTGTAAAATTCCATTGTATTATAAAAATAATGTGCCAAGGTTTGCCTTTAGGATGTTTACAATGCTTGTTGGTTTGTACGGTGCAGGACAGAAACTTTGGTTGTAGTGCGCGATTTTACATTTTTAACTGGAACGTCAATTAGTTCTGATTCCTTTTGCACTGCCTTGCTATGCAACTTGTTTATTTTTCTAATTTTGGTAGAATTTTTGGGATACCAGAAGTATGGTGGATGTTCAGATTGCTACAGACTGTTCTGTTTTTAACAGATTCTATTTTTGATGCATAGTTTGCTTGTTTTGATGAAACTATCAATTTATATTAGTGGATTAAGCCATGGAAAAGTAATATTACAGTAGACACAATGCAAAAACGAATTATGAATTGGTTTGCAACAGTACTTAGAGTGGTGATTTGCTTTATTATACTAACGGATCTTACCGAGTTTTCTGTTGAAGTTTTGTGTGGATGTAGTGTCTAATCGAGGATGTCTCGATATGAGGAAAAGGAAGAGAGGCCAGAGCTCAAGCTTGGGGATGCCCGAGTCACCCCAAGTAAATATTCAAGGAGACTCAAGCGTCTAAGCTTGGGGATGCCCCGGAAGGCATCCCCTCTTTCTTCAACAAGTATCGGTATGTTTTCGAATTCGTTTCGTTCATGCATTATGTGCAAGTCTTGGAGCGTCTTTTGCATTTAGTTTTATTTTTTCTTTTATGCACCATGCTGGTATGAGATAGTCCTTGGTTGATTTATAGAATTATCATTGCACTTCACTTAAATCTTTTGAGTATGGCTTTATAGAATGCTTCATGTGCTTCACTTATATCATTTGAAATTTGGATTGCCTGTTTCTTTTCACATAGAAAACCGCCATTTGTAGAATGCTCTTTTGCTTCACTTATAATTGTTAGAGCATGGACATATCTTTTGTAGAAAGAATTAAACTCTCTTGCTTCACTTATATCTATTTAGAGAGATGACAGGAATTGGTCATTCACATGGTTAGTCATAAAATCCTACATAAACTTGTAGATTGCTGAATATGATATGTTTGATTCCTTGCAATAGTTTTGCGATATAAAGATGGTGATATTAGAGTCATGCTAGTGGGTGGTTGTGGATTGTAGAGACACTTGTGTTGAGGTTTATGATTCCCATAGCATGCACGTATGGTGAACCGCTTTGTGATGAAGTTGGAGCACAATTTTATTTATTGATTGTCTTCATTATGAGTGGCGGTCGGGGACGAGCGATGGTCTTTTCCTACCAATCTATCCCCCTAGGAGCATGCGCGTAGTACTTTGTTTTCAATGGCTTGTAGATTTTTGGAATAAGTATATGAGTTCTTTATGACTAATGTTGAGTCCATGGATTATACGCACTCTCACCCTTCCATCATTGCTAGCCTCTTCGGTACCGTGCATTGCCCTTTCTCACCTCTAGAGTTGGTGCAAACTTCGCCGGTGCATCCTGTAACACCCTCAGTGTCATGCTACAGTAATCCCCTGTTAATGGTGCCAGGTCACCATGCTTACTGAGCTAATTATCACTTGATGAAAAATCAAAGTCAAATTCAAATTCAAATTATAAGGGGAATTCAAAATTTCTCAAACATGAAAACAAAATGTTCATCATGTGCCAAATATTCCACAACTAATATTGGTGGTGAACCAACATTTTTGCAAAGGGTTTAAGTGGCCTAAACTACTTAAAACAGTGACCTAAGCAATAAATTAAATGCCCTTTTTAATTTATAAAATTGGCAACTATTCCAAAAGCCTCCCAACCTTTTTGAGGCAATGCACTTTAATTCTTTGAAATTGTTTTGGCCAGTGGCATAATTTTGCAAAGTCAATTGTGGCTAAAAGAAAATGCAAAAGCTGCTGGGAAAGAAAAGGAAAAACAACAAAAAGAAAAGAAAAGGAGAAGTAGAGGGGAGAGAGGCCCTCTGCCTCACTCAGGCTTCGGCCCACCCGAGCCAGCTGGCCCAACAGGCCGGCCCACACCCCCCTGGGCCGTCACTCTCCCCCTTCCCCTGTTCAACCGACCGAGGGCGCGTGCCCGCGCGTCGCCGCCGGACCACCTCGCCGTCGATGGGAGGGGATAAGGCCGCCCCGACGCCTCGGCCCCCTCGCCTCCCACTTGCCCACTTGTCCCCTTTCTCTCTCTCTTCTCTCGCCCACGCGCTCGCTCCGCCCCTCCTCTCCTCCAGATCCGCGGCCCAAGCATAGTCGCCACCGCCCTCCGTTGTTGTCGCGGCCACCGGCGGCCCCGCGCCCGCTGACCTTGACGGTGAGATCTGCCGTCGTCCTCTCCATCGACCGGTGGCCTCAGCTGGAGTTGGGGAGCACCAAAGCGCCGGATCCCTTTCGTTCACGTCTCCGGTCGTCGCCGCCCTTCTTCGTCTCCGGCGCCGTCTCTGCTGCTACTAAGCCTCCGAGGGCCACTGTGCGTGCCGCAAGGTGAGCCCCTTTTCCTCCCCCCCCTCTCTTTTGCTCCCGTACGCGCCCAGAACGGCTGGACCCGCCATGGCCGAGCCGAGCTCCGCCGACGAGCTCGTTGCCGTTGTTGTGACCGTCGACACGCTCGCCTGAGCTCACACTTGTGCTCCTGGGGTTCCCAAGAGCCCAACGCGCACGCGCACGCTCCCTCCCGTGCCTCCTAGCATCGTCCCCGATGAGCTCCGGAATGCATCGCCGCGGAGCTCGCCGCCGGCGAGGCTCCGGTGACCTTTTGGTCACGGGCTCAAGCCCGTTGGACTCGCCGCACCACGGGGATCCTCCCCAGCCCTTCCTTTCGTTCCGTAGCACGCTGCTTCGCCTTCGCCATCACACGCCCGAAGCTCGTCGCCGCCTTTCCGTCGCCGGCGATGCTCCGGTCGTCCCCAACGCCAGTCATCGTCACCATTGTGTGCGCGGTGCCGGGCCGCGCCCTTAGGTCCAAGCCGTAGGTCCGGAGGCCCCCTGTAGCGCGGCTCCAGCCAACTCCGGCGAGGCGCCGCCGTCTCCTTGGTCGCCGGAGCCCTCCCCGGCGCAGCCACCAACATGGATGCGTGGGCCCCATCACCTGAGTCACTGACGCTGGGCCCCACGGGTCCCTGTTGACTGGTTTGACCAGTCAACATGCTGACTGGGCTTCTCTGTGACACTGACGTGCGGGCCCCACCACGTAACTAGATTAACTAAACCGGTTTTATAAATAAAACTAATTAGTTAACCTAACCAGTCACTGACATGTGGGGCCCAGTAGCTAAATAACCCCCAGTTTAGTTTGAAATAAACTCTGTTACGTAAGAGAGGCTGACTGGTGGGACCTATTGGTCAGTTTGACCAGTCAGCGGGTCTGTTGACTTGCTGATGTCAGCATGGCGTCATGCTGACGTCATATTCCTTTTCTGTTAATTTAAATAATTTCCGAATATTAATAAAACTTTAAAAATTCATAGAAAATAAACCGTAACTCGGATGAAAATGTTTTCTATATGTAAGTTGCTCAGAAAAATCCAACGAATCCGAATACGTGGTCCGTTCATCTGTCACATGCCCCTAGCATGCTAAACATGGAACTTTCCCCGTCTTTTCCTTTGTCCGGAATCCACCTAACGTCGGGAATTCACCCTCGGATGTTTCCCCCCTTCGTCTGCAACGTGTAGTACCGCGTTAGAGCACGCTTAGCGCTACGTAGCGTCATATCATGCTTAGTGTTACCTTTGTTTGCTATGTATTTACTATTTCTTCCCCCTCTTCTCTCCGGTAGACCCCGAGGCCGCTGATGCCCCGGTGATTGACTACGTCGTCGACAACGACCCCTCCTTGCCAGAGCAACCAGGCAAGCCCCCCCCCCTTTGATCATCCTGATATCGCCCATTCCATTCTCTCATGCTTGCATTAGATTTTGCTACTGTTATTGTTTGCTCCTATTCTGATGCATAGCCTGCTTTTGTATTTACTGTTGTACCTTACCTGCTTATCCTAAACTGCTTAGTATAGGTTGGTTAGTGATCCATCAGTGACCCCCACCTTGTCCTTGTTGCCCCTGCTTCATCATTGAAGACTCGATCAACGGGATTGAAGACCAGGCCCCGGCACCACACATCACTTTCCCCTTAGTTGTTCGACACTGCTGGGTTACTATCGAGTGCCGAGGGTGAGACCTCTACAGCACTTCTGATGTTAACCCTGTAGTGTAGCTATTCGGTCATGGTCATCGAGGGTGATTCCACCTTAACCACTTCCGATATGACTCTGTCGTGCAACCCCTCAAGTGTGAACCTCGGGGGTGATTCCTCTTACGTTCACCTTGATGATTACTTTGAGTGGAATTCACCGGGGGTGATTCCTCGGGTTTTCCCCTTGATGTTTAAACACACAGTTACTATGGTTACTATGACTTTACACTGAACCATGTTACTAAAGACGGGTCGACCCTGAGGGGTGCCCGCGCGAGCATAATTGCGAGTGATGAGGAGTCGGGTTGGCCTGGAAGGTGCCCGTGAGATAATTACGAGGCGTGGCCGGGCATTCTTAGCCCTTGCCGCAAGTCCTTGAGACGGGGCAACGGGGTCACATCTTTCGTGAGTCTCTGCTTGTTACCGCGCGTTCCTAATCCACTACGATTTGGATATTTGATCCGAGGGGCCTCTGGCCTAATAGCACTAACCATCACGTGGGCATATTATGGGCGTTCTGCGTCGTATACATCAGCCAAAACTTAATAGACATCAGCGACTGAGTGGCGCGCGCCGGGTTGGACTACGTAAGCGCCTGCCTTGTTGAAGGAGGTAGCTAGGTCTGCTCACCGGCCGCGTACGCAACGTGCAGGAGTTTCCGGGGAGATGGCCCATGACCCCTGGGGGCATAGGTTTAGTCCGGCGTGCTGGCCTCTCTATTAAGTCTAGGTCGGGTTGCGGCGTATTGTTTGGCCGAGGCCGGGCATGACCCTGGAAAGTGTGTCCGGCCGGAGTTAAGCGAGCATGGTGGGTAAGTTGGTGCACCCCTGTAGGGAAGAACTAATCTATGCATAGCCTGTCCTACGGTAACGGACACTTGGAGTTGTATCCCGATCGATACAACTAGAACTGGATACTTGTGATGAGAACTGGATGGTGATGAGGATTTGATTGTGATGATAACCGGATAGTATGGCTCTGGGATTTCTTTCTTGCAGGGAGTCGAGAAAGGATCTCCGGCCGAGGTTGATAACACCACTGCTACTTTACTTTATGCTACTCTACTCCCTCCTGTTGCTGCAAGATGGTGGGTTCGAGAAGATGCTAGTCTTCGATAGGACTAGGCCTTCTCTCTATTCTGGCATTTCTGCAGCCCAGTCCACATATACAGCCTTCCTTTGATAATGTTGCATATGTAGTGTAGATCCTTGCTTGCGAGTACTTTGGATGAGTACTCACGGTTGCTTTGCTCCCCCTTTTCCCCCTTTCTTTCTTCTTTCTGGTTGTTGCAACCAGATGGTGGAGTCCAGGAGCCAGATGCCACCTCTGACGACGGCTACTACACCGAGGGCGTCTTCTACCACGTGACGGAGACCGTCGATGACCAGGAGTAGTTAGGAGGCTCCCAGGCAGGAGGCCTTGCCTTTTCGATCGATGTTGCTTTTATGCTAGCCTTCTTAAGGCAAACTTGTCTAACTTATGTCTGTACTCAGATATTGTTGCTTCCGCTGACTCTTGTGTTTTCAAGCTTATGTATTCGAGCCCTCGAGGCCCCTGGCTTGTAATATAAAGCTTGTATTATTTTAATTTGTGTCTAGAGTTGTGTTGTGATATCTTCCCGTGAGTCCTTGATCTTGATCGTACACATTTGCGTGTATGATTAGTGTACGATTGAATCGAGGGCGTCACACATCCACACCCCGTGATATGATACGCTCTATCACACATAAGCCTCATTATATCTTCCTCAAAACAGCCACCATACCTACCTATCATGGCATTTCCATAGCCATTCCGAGATATATTGCCATGAAACTTCCATCATCATCATATACATGACTTGAGCATTTATTGTCATGTTGCTTTGCTTGATCGTAAGATAGCTAGCATGATATTTTCATGGCTTGTCCGTTTTTTGATGTCATTGCTATGCTAGATCATTGCACATCCCGGTACACCACTAGAGGCATTCATATAGAGTCATATCTTTGTTCTAGATATTGAGTTGTAAGTAAATAAAAGTGTGGTGATCATCATTATTAGAGCATTGCCCTAGTGAGGAAAGGATGATGGAGACTATGATTCCCCCACAAGTCGGGATGAGACTCTGGACTTTATGAAAAATAAAAGAGGCCAAAGAAGCCCAAATAAAAAAAGAGGCCAAAGAAGCCCACAAAAAAAAGGAGAAAAAAGTAAAAAAAATGAGAGAAAAAGAGAGAAGGGGCAATATTACTATCCTTTTACCACACTTGTGCTTCAGAGTAGCACCATGTTCTTCATAGAGAGAGTCTCCTATGCTTTAACTTTTCATTTACTAGTGGGAATTTTCATTATAGAACTTGGCTTGTATATTTCGATGATGGGCTTCCTCAAATGCCCGAGGTCTTCATGAGCAAGCAAGTTGGATGCACACCCACTTAGTTTTCAGTTTGAGCTGTCATACACTTATAGCTCTAGTGCATCCGTTGCATGGCAATCCCTACTCACTCGCATTGATATCTATTGACGGGCATCTCCATAGCCCATTGATACGCCTAGTTGATGTGAGACTTTCTCCCTTTTTGTCTTATCCACATAACCCCCACCATCATATTCTATTCCACCTATAGTGCTATGTCCATGGCTCACGCTCATGTATTGCGTGAAAGTTGAAAAAGTTTGAGATTATTAAAGTATGAAAAAATTGCTTGGCTTGTCATTGGGGTTGTGCATGATTAAATACTTTGTGTGATGAAGATAGAGCAACAGCCAGACTATATGATTTTGTAGGGATAACTTTCTTTGGCCATGTTGTTTTGAAAAGACATGATTGCTTTATTGGTATGCTCGAAGTATTATTTTTTTATGTCAAATGATAGACTATTGCTTTGAATCACTCGTGTCTTAATATTCATGCCATGATTAGTCATATGATCAAGATTATGCTAGGTAGCATTCCACATCAAAAATTATCTTTTTTATCATTTACCTACTCGAGGACGAGCAGGAATTAAGCTTGGGGATGCTGATACGTCTCCGTCGTATTTATAATTTTTTTATTGTTCCATGCCAATATTTTTCAACTTTCATATACTTTTGGCAACTTTTTATACTATTTTTGGGATTAACATATTGATTCAGTGCCAGTTCCTGTCTGTTGCATAATTTTTGTTTCGCAGAAACCCAATATCAAAAGGAGTCCAAACGGGATAAAAACGGACGGAGATTTTTTTTTGGAATATTTATGATTTTTGGGAAGTAAAATCAACGCGAAACGGTGTCCGAGGTGGCCACGAGACAGGGGGGCGCGCCCTGGACTCTCGTGGGGCACCCGTAAGGCAGTTGACGCTCTTCTTTTGGCGCAAGAAAGCTAATTTTATGAGAAAAATCTGGGCGAAAGATTCACCCCAATCGGAGTTATGGATCTCCGGATATTTAAGAAACGGTGGAGGGGTAGAATCAGGGAAGGCGGAAACAGAGAGATAGATCCAATCTCAGAGGGGCTCTCGCCCCTCCCACGCCATGGGAGCCAAGGACCAGAGGGGAAACCCTTCTCCCATCTAGGGAGCAGGTCAAGGAAGAAGAAGAAGAAGGGGGGCTCTATCCCCCTTGCTTTCGGTGGCGCCGGAACGCTGCCGGGGGCCATCATCATCACGCGGTCTTCACCAACAACTTCACCGTCTTCATCACCAACTCTTCCCCCCTCTATGCAGCGGTGTAACCTCTCTCTTACCCGCTGTAATCTCTACTTAAACATGGTGCTCAACGCTATATATTATTTCCAAATGATGTATGGCTATCTTATGATGTTTGAGTAGATCCGCTTTGTCCTATGGGTTATTGATGATCGTGATTGGTTTGAGTTGCATGTTTTATTATTGGTATTGTCCTATGGTGTCCTCCGTGTCTCGTAAGCGTGAAGGACTCCCGCTGTAGGGTGTTGCAATGCGTTCATGATTCGCTTATAGTGGGTTGTGTGAGTGACTGAAACACAAACCCGAGTAAGGGGATTGTTGCGTATGGGATAAAAGGGGACTTGATACTTTAATGCTATGGTTGGGTTTTACCTTAATGAATCTTTAGTAGTTGCGGACGCTTGCTAGAGTTCCAATCATAAGTGCATATGATCCAAGTAGAGAAAGTATGTTAGCTTATGCCTCTCCCTCAAATAAAATTGCAATAGTGATTACCGGTCTAGTTACCAATTGCCTTGAACAAATAACTTTCTCGTAACAAAAAGCTCTCTACTAATACTTACTTTATTGCATCTTTATCTAAACAGCCCCTAGCTTTTATTTACGTGTTCTTTATTATCTTGCAAACCTATCCTATCACACCTACAAAGTACCTCTAGTTTCATACTTGTTCTAGGTAAAGCGAACGCCAAGCGTGCGTAGAGTCGTATCAGTGGCCGATAGGACTTGAGAGAGTATTTGTTCTACCTTTAGCTCCTCGTTGGGTTCGACACTCTTACTTATCGAAAGAGTCTACAACTATCCCGTATACTTGCGGGTTATCATCTTTCAAACTCAACTACAAGCATAGCGATAGCATCCGCAAGACTACTAGTTCTATGAAGAATAGAACCGCCCATAGAGGGTAAAGCACCGGCACAAGTAAAGAAATCCTGAATAACCCCTTTCCCAATAATATTACCACTACCGATTCAAAACTTTTTAGTATGCAAGATAGGGGGTTCTTCAACACGAGCATCAGAATTTTCCATGTTATCATTATTGTCCATATCGACGATAATCTCCCCAGTTTCAGACATAAGGGCAACCAAAAGCGAGGAGGAAAAAGAGGGTAAGCAGAAAAGTGAGGAGATTGGGAAAGAGAGGGCGAATAAAACGGCAAGGGTGAAGTGGGGGAGAGGAAAACGAGAGGCAAATGGCAGATAATGTAAATGCGAGGGAGATGAGTTTGTGATGGGTACTTGGTATGTCTTGACTTGAGCGAAGACCTCCCCGGCAACGGCGCCAGAAATCCCTCTTGCTACGTCTTGAGCTTGCGTTGGTTTTCCTTGAATAGGAAAGGGTGATGCAGCAATAGTAGCGTAAGTATTTCCCTCAGTTTTTGAGAACCACGGTATCAATCCAGTAGGAGGCTCCTCAAAAGTCCCACGCACCTACACAAACAAACAAAGAACTCGCAACCAACGAATAAAGGGGTTTTCAACCCCTTCATGGCCACTTGCGAAAGTGAGATCTGATAGAGATAATATGATAAGGTAAATATATTTTTGGTATTTTATAATATAGATTAGAAAAGTAAAGATGCAAATAAAAGTAGATTGAAAGCTTATATGATAAAAGATAGACCCGGGGCCATAGATTTCACTAGTGACTTCTCTCAAGATAGCATAAGTATTACGGTGGGTGAACAAATTACTGTCGAGCAATTGGTAGAAAAGCGAATAATTATGAGATTATCTAGGCATGATCATGTATATAAGCATCACGTCCGTGACAAGTAGACCGACTCATGCCTGCATCTACTACTATTACTCCACACATCGATCGCTATCCAGCATGCATCTAGAGTATTAAGTTCATAAAGAACAGAGTAACGCATTAATAAAGATGACATGATGTAAAGAGATAAACTCATGTAATATGATATAAACCCCATCTTTATATCCTCGATGGCAGCAATACAATACGTGTCTTGTTGCCCTGCTGTCACTGGGAAAGGACACCGCAAGATTGAACCCAAAGCTAAGCACTTCTCCCATTGCAAGAAAGATCAATCTAGTAGGCCAAACCAAATTGATAATTCGAAGAGACTTGCAAAGATAACTTAATCACACATAAAAGAATTCAGAGGAGATTCAAATATTTCTCATAGATAAATTTGATCATAAACCCACAATTCATCGGATCTCGACAAACACACCGCAAAAAGAGTTACATCGAATAGATCTCCAAGAAGATCGAGGAGAACATGGTATTGAGATCCAAAAAGAGAGAAGAAGCCATCTAGCTAATAACTATGGACCCGAAGGTTTGTGGTAAACTACTCACAACTCATCGGAGAGGCTATGGTGTTGATGTAGAAGCCCTCTGTGGTCGATTCCCCCTCCGGCGGAGCGCCGGTGAAGGCTCCAAGATGGGATCTCGCGGATACAGAAGGTTACGATGGTGGAAATAGTTTTTCGTGGTCGCCTCTGATGTTCTCGGGGTACGTGGGTATATATAGGAGGAAGAAGTAGGTCGGTGGACGCCCGAGGGGCCCACGAGATAGGGGGCGTGCCCAGTAGGGGGGCGCCCTCCACCCTCGTGGCCTCCTCGATTGCTTCTTGACTTGCACTCCAAGTCCTCTGGATCACGTTCGTTTCAAAAATCACGCTCCCGAAGGTTTCATTCCGTTTGGACTCCGTTTGATATTCCTTTTTCTTCGAAACACTGAAATAGGCAAAAAAACAGCAATACGGGCTGGGCCTCCGGTTAGTAGGTTAGTCCCAAAAATGATATAAAAGTGTAAAGTAAAGCCCATAAACATCCAAAACGGGTAATATAATAGCATGGAACAATCAAAAATTATAGATACGTTGGAGACGTATCAGTGCCCCTGCCGCCCACCGGCGCTGAACACGCGACGAGATCACGCGGATCTGGTCGTCGCTGCCGGGGGAGGCGCGGCAGCAGGTGAGGTACGCCCCTGACAGCAACGCCCTGTGGACGGCGTACTTTGAGCGTCGCCACGCCGACCAGCTCGCGTCAACGAACGGCGCTCCGGCACCACGGGGCGCCACAACTCCGATGGCCGCCGTCAATGGTGGGGCGTCCCCCGGCGCACTCTCCACGCCGTGCTCGAGCACATCGAGGGGGGCAACTCGCTGCGAATGGAGTACCCGATGCCGTCCTTCTCGCATCGGAGCGGCAGCTTGTGGCTGCCGAGGCGCATGGCAGGCGCGTCCTCCTCTTCCTCCGGCTCCCACTCCCACTCCTCCGGCACACCGACGCCGCTCGCCATCGTCAAGGCCAAGCCCGAAGAGACGCCCGAGGGCCGGCGCAGCGGCAACCTCGTCATAAACGAGGGCCGCTGCCGCTAACCTTCCCCTCCTCCCCGCGGCCATCTTCGCCTGGTCTGGCCGAAGAAGGAGCCAGCGTCGCCGCCCTTCGTCGTCAAGCAGGAACACATCGCCATGGCCGCCAACCTCGAGACCGGCCTGAAATGGGCGCGGGACGAGATGGAGCGCCAACGCCGCGCCCTGGAGGAGATCACCGCTCGGTGCCGCAGCCGCGACAAGGACAATGTTGTTGTCCTCGATAGCGACGAGGAGGCGCCGGCGTCGTCCAACCCCGTCCGCCTCGGCGACCCAGGACAGGGATGCAGCAAGGACGGCGGCGTGCAGGACAACAACGGCGACGACGGCGGCGACTACACCGCCTTCTACAAGCTCCTCGGCATGTAGATGGCTCGGGACGGCGGCGGCGTAGTTTTTAGGGTTTTAATTATGTCTTTTAAATTATGTACAAATATGAATGAAAATCGTCTGAATTTCGTCCAAATTCTCTTCAAATTTTAGCCGATAGATTTCAACAAATGACTACATACGAAGCAAAATAAGTGAATCTACACTCTAAAATATGTCTATATACATTAGTATGTGGTAGTCCATTTGAAATCTTTTAAAAGACAAATATTCAGAAACGGAGGAAGTATATTCCAAAAAACTGCATCTGGGGGCCAACTTGAGGCGGCAGGTGGGAATTCAGGCAGTTGACCGAATATAACAAAGGTACCTAGCTTCATATACATGTATCCATCTAGCTTTGACATACACACACCTATACGTGTGTGAAACTTATAGAGAAAGAAAACAGGGAGTTAAAACCCAGACTTTTATCTATTATTTCTAGCAACCATCATACTAGAACTCTTAATTAAAATCCCACTCTAATTTACATTGGTCACATAAAATATTCTTACACCCCACCCTCACCCAAAAAAAAACTATACACCACACCGTTTGGCAACACAGCCGGGTCACCAGACCAAATGCTCTCTAAATGCTAAGACGGAGTATATGATAAATGCACCGATCCTGTACAAGTTTAGCGCCCTTCTAGCTGACTAGCTCTCTAGATGCTATCTTTCAAAGAGCCCTCTGATCACCTCTTCCAGTCGCGCAGCAGTGCAGACCAGTTTCTCGGATCTGGCTCGGCACATCCTCTTCAACCAAGAACTTGGATTGTCCTGCAGCGCCTCTAAGAAGTTCACATATTTTGGAACAATCAATTCCACTATCTGTTCAGGCAGTCTCTGTTTAAGCTTAGTGCGAACTTTCCATGTCATCTGGCCATCACAGATTCTAAAGAACTCTTCAGTGAATTTATACAAGGATGAACGGCATGGCTTCTTCAGAGAATCACCATCCAGATATGACAGCATAAGTGGAAACCAGTATTCCTCGAGGTAGGCCTTAATGTATTGATGGAACAGCGAACAGAGACCCCTTTGCAGTTCTATATTTGAAAGGAATCCTCCAGGATGATGCTTCAGTTGATAAACATAATCCATGTTATTCAATGCACCTTTGTCCCTTCCCTGGGAACATTACCTCTGCATCTTCACTGAGCTTGGAGACCCAAGAGCCAATCATGATAAGCTCAATAGTGCAATCCCCGGTGCCAAGTACTGACTGCATCATCTCTCCGTTACAATAGAAAAATTCCAGGTATCGTACAAGAAGAGCAGTTACTGGATGTATAGCACGTTCTCTGCTGATATGCATGTCATTGATAGTCCCCTCAAGTATTCCTATCAAATCAACCACCATCTTACAAAAAATATGAGCAACCACATTATGTATGGACTCATATCTGCTGCAGGGCAAGTCCGGTATATCAGCGACCTCATCAGGAATATACTCGATTCTGCTGAAAGGCAATTCCCTTATGTTATGTAAGACATCGACAAGCGCATCAAAGGTAGTCAGCATTGGCAAAGGATGATCAGCAGACCAACTTCCATTGCTGAAAGAAAGTGCAACATCAAGGAGCTTCTCTACAGATTGCCCAACAACCTCTTGAAAGCATACCTTTTTGACTTCCTGACATAGCTTCCAATTCTGCACATCTAATTCGTACCAGATCAAATGTACAAGTTTTGCAGTAATTTTCATCGTCATGATCAAAGCCCCTGTCGATTTGTCTGTCAACGCATGAGGATCCGAATAGATAATCCGTTGGTTCTCTTCAACAACGTCGGACAATCTGTTTTAGGAACAAGATCAAACTTCAGAATGTACTGCTAAGAACGTACACAGTTTCAGAATGTATCAAGTCTATATCCATATATCAATTATATAGCACCAAAGGCGCTCTTATCTGCCAGTCCTACTACAGGTTGCATGATACAATCACAAGAAACCACACAATGTCATACTGTAAAGACAAACATACTAGTACTAGGATTCCGTGGCAGATGTTCTCATACCAGCAGAGTAAACCTGCCCACATAATGTCATAATGTCCATCCAAGGTGTAAAGTAAACATGATTCATAAAAGCTTAGAACGAGAAAAATACAGCCGGTTTTAACACTTACTTGGAAGTATTGCCGAAGTAAGTGAACTACTCTGAAGTTTGATCTTGTCCTTAAAACAGATTGTACGAAATACTCCCTCCGTCCGGAAATACTTGTCATCAAAATGAACAAAAGCGGATGTATCTATATGTATTTTAGTTCTAAATACAACCTTTTTTATCCATTTTGATGACAAGTATTTTCGGACGGAGGGAGTGGTATATATATAGAAAATAAATCGACTAGTATTGCAAAGTCAAGGACTCAAAGTAGAGAAGTTGGAGTTTTTTCCTCTTGGAAGAACAAAAATCGTGCCGATGGAAGAACCAAACCTGTGCTGAAATAAATCAACGAGTACTTGGGGATTTAATACCTGTGGAATCTCTCAGATTTGTTGGCATCTCTGAACGCTCTCAGCAGCAATTCAAGGGATTCAGCTTCGGTTAACCCTGGAGCCATCTCTTGGAACTGCTGGATGAAGACGGGGAGGATGAGACAGACATCCCCTGCTTTCAGGAGATGGACGGGAGTATACCACAAGTTATTGGTCTCGTCGCCGTTGGTGCTTGACCCGCACCCGTCGGAGTCGGAATCGGAGGAGTCAGCTTGGGGTGGATTGACGGCGGGAGTCGGACGGGTGCTGTCTGCCATGGAGCTGCGGATGGCAGCAGCAACCTGGCTCGCGTCCAGTATGCCCCCAGTGATGGTGATGGAGAGCGTGGGAAGGAGGCGTGGCTGCTCCGGTTGAATCTGCCGAGTCGGAGCCGCCGGGATCTGATTAGGTCCATGAGGGTATTCCTGATCCGCCCAGCGGGGAGGATGCCTCAGAAAAAGGACGATGACGAGAGCGCCGACGACCGCGGCGGCGAGGCCTCGGTAGGCCCGCAACGTGCTGTACGAAGGAGGCGTACTTGCGCACAGCCGAATGGCGACGGCAACTCCAAGCGCAGCGCACAAGTATAGGAAAGCTGCAAGTGGACTTCCTTTGTACGGCTCAGCGCGGGGACGGCCCTGAGCATGCCGGGACCCGGGAGCGTGGCGAGGCGGCGCGCGATGCCGATACCGGGAGCGGGAGCGGGACCGAGAGCTGGGGCGGGGAGGCACGGGAAGG
The DNA here is from genome assembly GCF_002162155.2 of Triticum dicoccoides. Taxonomy (NCBI): domain Eukaryota; kingdom Viridiplantae; phylum Streptophyta; class Magnoliopsida; order Poales; family Poaceae; genus Triticum; species Triticum dicoccoides. The sequence goes on from NC_041383.1 coordinate 20,568,537, forward strand.
CGGTCCGGACTCGCTCTCTGTCGCCCACGGCCTTCCGTCGTCGCCGTCGCCATGGGAGAAGAAAGAGAAGAGCCGAGGGATTATTCTTCGCCTGGTGCGGAGAAGAAGACGGTGGGTGAGCTTAAGTAGCGATCACCCGACCAGACGGAAAATGGCTTTTAAAATGATGCCGAAAAGTGTCGACACATTTTAAAATGTGTCTCTATATCAAACCAATCTTTACTGCCTGGATCCAGCCACTTCGGAAGAAGAGAAGACAGGACCGGAATGAGCTGAGCTGAGAAGAGTATCAGGAGGTGAGGTGTGCATGTGGTGTCAACGTTTCGAGACTTCCGTTGTCTTGTGAGATTAAATTAACTTGGCGAGGTATTACTAATAAAACAGTCGGTGGAAATAGTACCGTGTAGCCGAGAACAACCCCTCTCCGTAATCACAATGAGCTGAGAATGAGGACATCACACATGTTCGTGACATCCATGAGCCGGCCGTGGACCGATCGAGGATGAGGGTTTCGTACCACGCACGTCTCCACTCACGGTGGTCGGCGTGGTTTGTCCCCGGCTCCGGGCGCGTTTACCGACGAGGGGCGGTTCTCTGGCGGGTGGTGGCGCGGCAACTGGTTCTCCTCGATGAGGCCAGCCATGTTGTCGACACACATACATGTCGCGAGGATGAGGGGTTTGTACCGTGCGACGCGGTACATTTCCTGTTTCATTTGGCACGGCTCGAGGAGCTGATTCGGTGCGACTCGACGTCTTCCTCGATCCACGAGCATGGCGATGGGTGGGGGAGTGATGTCACACTTATTAATCCCAATCGACTGCGAGGTGCGCACGCCATCTCGCATTCTCATCTAGAGCTCCCCGCCCACTCCCCTCTCCGAGATCCACTTCTCCTCAATTCGGGCGACGAATTCATCGGCGGTGGCGGCAAGTGAGTTCAGGCTTTCTTCTTCTCTCAAAAGTCGTGCAATCTTCTCATTGGGTTCATTTTTAAATTCGATCTCTTCCTGTGACTAGATGTGAGTCTCTGCGATTTTCTTGATGTCGTCAATAATAGAAGAGAGACATTGTGTTTTGTGTTTCGCTCATTCAGATAGGAATAGCCTTGTAACCCTTATTTTCAAGTTTTATCTCGGAATAGGTGTATCACCAATGAGAGGCCCGTTCATCAGGGTATTCCTTTTTTTTTTTGGCCCTCAAAGAGTGCCCTTGATTTTATTTATTTGCAACCCAAACAGTGTACAGAGATCAACTTTCCAAAAGGAAAGGAGATAGAGTTTAAAGCTTGTTGAGCTTTACATCCAGAAGATTTGCTGCATAAGATTGAAGAACTAGAGACAGCTCTTTGCATAAAAGCTTTCTTAGCTAGGGAATGAGCAATGACATTCCCATTCCTAGGTATAGACCTGACTTCACATGATGAAAGAAAAGAAGTGTGATTAAGAAATTCAGCAAGCATAGGTCTTATCCTCCAATCTCCTGAACTCTCTAAAAGGTTTCTTGCTTTAGCCACCTGGACAAGATTCCTACAATCAGATAAGAAAATAGCAGTATTCCATCCTAGAGCTTTAACCACCTCAGCCGACAGTGATAATCCAATAGCTTCAGCCTGCAAAACAGAGCAAACATTTTTTGCAGCAGCTTGAACAAATACAGTATGGTTGTTACTAACATTTCTAAGAAGAACTCCAAGACCAGCTTCTTCTTTTGCAATTTCCGGATTGTACGCAGCATCACTGTACGCCAAAAGACCTGCATTTTGGAACTGTATATTTTGAACGTGAAAAGGAGAAATATTATTGTTTGCAGGGTTGATGTGAGCCGCCGCCTTCTCCTCCATTAGCTCCGCATTTAGCATAGCGTTTGTAGCATATATAACCTGCATAATACTCCATTTTTTCTTATTAAAAAGAAGATCATTCCTCGCTTTCCAAATATTCCAAAGCAACGTGAAACTGGTATCCAGATCTAAGTCAGCATGATGAGAAGATAAAATCCTTTGAATCACATCAGAAGGATATAAGTTATGATTGAACTCATCAGACTTAAGACCAAATAGGAACCAAATAGCTCTAGTGAAATTGGAAGTAAAGAAAAGATGCAAGTCTGTCTCCGTCTCGCCGCACCTGCAACATTCCTTTTTAATGTGAGTAGAATACCTGGATCCCCTAAGCCCTGAAGCTAAAGCTCTTCTTAGAATTCTCCACGCAAAGGTTTTGACTCTTGGAGCCAGGTTTTTGCTTTTCCAAACCTGATTGAGAATAGAAATTTCAGAATCTGAAATAGTGTGACTTTGAGATTGTAACCTGGGTTGGGCCTCCTGCATCAAAGCTTTATAAGCACTTTTAGTGGTACACTCCGCATTAGGAGTATGAATCCAACATAAAGTATCGTCCATATTAGCATTAATGATAGGAGTTTGTAAAATATTTCTCTTGAAATTATCATCAAAAAAGATATTAATTTTATCCTCATCCCAACTCTTACAATTTGGTTTCCAAAGATCACTAACAACTTTAGGACAAGGGATACCTAGATTAGGTTTAAGGTGATCATAAATATTGTCCCAATCATTGCACCAAGGACTAGTCCAAATACAAGTATTACCATTAGCAATTTGAGTATGACTAGCCTTACTAATGAAAGGAAGAACTTTGAGAATAGAGGACCAGAAAGCAGATTTAGGAACATTGCCATTCACTTTCCAAATTGAAGAGTTATGAAAATATTTGGCTTTGAGAACTTTCGTAACAAGAGAATTAGGACTCTTAATAACTCTCCAAGCCATCATAGCAACCATAGACTTATTCATCATATAAAGATCTCTAATGCCTAGACCACCTTGATGCATAGGTTTGCAAATATCATCCCAAGCCCTAAAGCAGATAGGTTTGGAAGCATTATCCTTATCAATACCTGTCCACCAGAACTTTCTAATTATGGAAGTGAGTTTATTAATGGTGGATTTACTTAAAAGGATATTAGACATGTAATACACAGGAAGGGAAGCAAAAACAGATTTAATAAGAGTGAGTCTTCCTGCATGAGACAACCTGTTAGCCTTATAGCAATTAAGTTTAGCTCTAAACTTATCAATAATAAAATTATAAGCTGCAGGTCTATTTTTACCAGGTAAAATAAGAGGATGGCCAAGATGAGTAGTATTACAATCCATATTAGGAGCAGGAAAGATATTCTTAATTTGGTTTCTCAAATTATCATTAGTATTTTTACTAATAAGTATGGCAGATTTATTTCAATTAGGAGTTTGACCAGAAACAGCACAAAACTGATTAATAATAAAAGCAGTCGTATTGGCATCATTATTATCTGCTCTGCCACAGACAATCAGGTCGTCCGCAAACATGAGAGAGTGGATAGGGGGCAACCTGGGCCTAATTGGATACTGCTGAAATGATTGGCATTTAAAGCCTCCTGCATTGAAAGCGACAATTCATTGACTGCAAGAATAAAAAGATACGGTGACAGGGGACAACCTTGTCGAATGCCTCGGGATCCCTTAAAACTGCCAAACGGTTGCCCATTAATGTTAACAGAAAAGGTGGCAGAGGAGATACATTCCATGATTAAATCTATGAAATGACAATGCAGCCCTTTTCGGAACAACGCCCTTCTGATAAAGCACCATTCAATTCTGTCAAAAGCTTTGGCCAAATCTATTTTAAGCATAAAGGCTTTGTGCTTCCAGGATTTAAGCAGAAAGGAGTGAGTGATTTCTTGAGCAATAACAATATTATTAGTAACCCTCCTGCCTGAGACTCATGGATATAATCAGGTAGAAGATCTTTGAGTCTATTGGCCAAAGTTTTGGTGATAATTTTATAAACTACATTACAAAGACTAATGGGCCTGAAATCTTGAGGAATTTTAGCATTTTCTTTCTTTGGAATTAAAGTGATACAGGTTTTATTAAGCTGAGGATGAAGCTTACCCCTTGCGTAGAAATCTTGAACTAATTTGGTTATGTCTTCTCCTATCCACTTCCACGCTGAGAGGTAGAAGGCTACATTCAGCCCATCTGGTCCAGGGGATGCATTCTTCTTCATTCCTTTAAGGACCTGCAAAACTTCATCTTTGTCTAGAGCAGTAGGACAATCCATTATATTCTCATTATTATTGTTCAGAGAAGGAAGAGTATCTAAATTGGGGTTACTGGATGAGAATAAATTAGTGAAGTAGTTTATGAAGCAGTCCGCAATCTCATCTGGGCTTTGAAGAATTTTATTATTATGATCAATGATTGAACTAATTCTATTCTTCCTTCTCCTTTTAAGCACTGAATTATGGAAATAATTAGTGTTCCTATCACCTTTAGTAGCCCAATGCCTTTTAGCCCTTTGCCTATAAAATTCTATAAGTTTAGTCATAGTCTTGTCATATTGCTCGATGAGGCTAGCTTCCCTGTTGTGATCCTGTAAATGAATAGGATTAGCTTGTAGCATCTCCAAATCTTTGTGAATGATGTCAAGCTGTTGCTGCAAAGGTCTTTTGCTCTTACTCCATTTCTTGAGGGAACCTGCAAGTAAGGCAGCTCTAACATGGAAAGGTTTATTATTAGATGTGATCCAATTATTCTTAGCCATATCATGATAATCTTCCTCTAAAAGCCACCAATTCTCAAATTTGAAAGGTCTTTTTGTTTTAACAGTAACAGGATTGGAGATAGTAAGAATTGGTACATGATCACTATACATAATTGGCAAGTTGTACACAGCAGTATTAGGAAATACTTTACACCATTCAACGTTTGCAAAACATCGATCAAGTCTTTCATAAGTAGGAATGGAAGTAAAACGTTTATTGCACCACGTAAAGGCAGGACCATTAAAACCCATATCTATTAAACCACATCGTTTAATATGATTAGAAAAGCTAGCCATACGACGGCGGTTTAAAACAACATTACTATTCTTCTCCAAGGGGTCAAGGATATCATTAAAATCACCCATACAGTACACAGGTTTTCCTGGAGAAGAAGAAACAAACTCCTCAACTAACTTCCATATGTCCTTGTTTTTGCGATGATGCGGGTCACCATAGATGCAGACTAACAAGAAATTAAAATTGGCACTAGTATTAACAACTGAAGCTAAGACTACATTCTGACTAGAGTAGATTATATCTAACTTGATGTCATCCATCCACATGACCCAAAGGCCTCCAGACCGGCCTTCCGCAGGAACAACAAAACAGTCACTAATAGGAAAACGATTAACTAGATCATGTGACTTAGTTTTTGAAGAAAGCGTCTCAGAAATAAAAGTTACCTTAGCGCTCGTCGATGTCATCAAATTGGCCAGGTATTGCATTTTATTACTAGCAAGGGATCTACCTAGCCCTCTGCAATTCCAGCAAATTAGGTTCATGGTTTCAGTGGCTTCCAGAACTGCATCAGAATTTACTAGTCGTGCTCCGACGCCAAATGCAGAGCAGCCCCTTTGCAGTCCGACTGGAATATCAGACTGGGAGCCAGGATCAAACGGAACATTACCTGTATCCCTTAAAGAAGTTGGAGATCGGAGCTGGCTTTGGTCCAACGACGACCCTTCTGCACTTGTAATGGCTGAACCAACTCCAGATTGTGGGTCATGGAGGGTGAGGTGAGCAGCTGCAGCTCGAGAGCCGTGGGGAACAGGAACAGGCAGACCGCCACACCCAGCATCAGCCCCACCACGCCGGTCACCACTAAGGCCACGAACCCCAGCGTCAGCCCCACCACCTTGCACCGGCATGGGATGCTCCGAGTCGCTCATATGGCCTCAGATGAACCTACTGAAACGGAACAGAGCCGGCAAGGATCTAGAGGCAGCAGCGAGTATTGAGATTGAGGTGCGGCGAGCAGCAACACGAAATCCCAAGGACCAAGGTCGAAGACGCCAGATCTGGGTTGGAGAAGCACCTTTGATGAGGAATCAGGCCAGAATAGAGGAGAAACGGATCGAATCGGGCTGTGGAAAGCTGCGACTGAGCAAGGAATTGGGGAAAAAAAGAAGGAAAAGGGGATCTGGGAGAGGCATACAGGGAAAGAAGCAACGACACAGAGGGAAAAGGTGGATCAGTAGGGAGCAAGGAGGGGTAAAGGAGGGAAAGGGGACTAAGAGGGGAAGAAAGGGATCGACATCGCGCCAGTCGCCGGCAATCGCCGGAAGTCCACTAAGTCCGCATCCATCGGTCCACTCTTGACACCAGTCATTCCGCCCAACGGGGAGTATGTCTGTAAAGCCTTTTCGGTGCAAACATCCTAATTTAAATTTGAAAGGGCAGCAAGCAGGTAGACTCGTAGAGTTAGAATCAAGAATGGTGGTCACATATGACCCGATAGCGCCTCTATACGCCCTAGGGTGGGTCCGTACGGTTACGATAGGGATTTTTAGCTCTCGGTCGTATCCATGAATACCCTGTCAAGCTTCTGATATGTGAGCAATTATTGGCCCAAATAAATTATTGCCCCGACATACTTGATTTTTAAAGATTTAAACTGTCAATCACATCAATGAATAAGAAAAGGCCAGCGAGTGTTAGACATTTAACCCATATCCTTGTTTGCACAAAGATATCACATCTTTCATGTCTTCCAGACACTTCGGAAGAACAGAAAATAGGACCGGACAGAGCTGAGCAGAGTACTAGGAGGCATTTATTTATCTAAAGTTTCTTCCCCTTGTAGGATAAGAAGAACATCAAGTGAGGTGTGCATGCGGTGTCAACATTGCGAGGCTTCCGTTGGGTTGTGAGATTAATTTAACTTCTGAGTCCCCGCAAACGAAAATTAACTTGATGAGATAACTAAATAAAAGAGTATTTAACCAAAAACTATCACAATTCATGAAACCATACCCAGAAACTACCACTTTACGTTTTTGTGTGGAAAACTACCATTTTTGTCCTAATCCGTGGCAAAAAACTATCAAATGTGAAAAGTGCCCGATTTACCTCTTCTAAACGCCTTTCTGACATGCTGGGCCCACAAGTCAGGTTGACCGTTAACTTTGACCGTTATTACAGATAGGGCCAACACGTCAATCCTCTTCTTCCACCTCTGTCCACCCTCATGAGCATTACATCGAACAGGTTATGTGCGTCTTGTGGCAGGCGACGTGGCCGGCGAGCCACACCCTGATGCAGTCCGAGTGGAAGGCTTGGCTGCACTTGGGGAGGAGCCGGAGCTGGTCCCCGTCCCCGAACTCGCTGCGGCAGATGGCGCACTCGAGCACGGCCGTGTCATCGTCGCCCTTGCCTCCCGCTTCCTTCTCCCGAAGCGCCCTCGCCTCGGCGTAGGTCATGGCGGGGAACGAGGCGACCACCTCCGGGTCGAGCACGCGCAACCGCCAAGTTGTCAGTGGTTGCGCTGCGCACGCACGCCGTGGCCAGCCAGCAGCGGCTGCGCGGGCTCGCACGCACGAGGCGGCCAGCCAACGGCGGCTGCGCTGCGCACGCACGCATGCACATGGCCTGCCAGCGACGGCCAGCTAGTAGCAGCTGCGCTGCGCACGCGCACACGCGCGGTGACCAGCCAGCCGCGGCTTCGCATGCACGCACGCCCGCCGCGGGCTCTGCCAGCGGCGACTGCTCACGCACGACCTCTGTTCGGACGACCGCGTACGCAGTCCAGACAGTGATACGACCACATGTGGGTAGGGCAACGGCAGCGTCGGCGAGCAGGCCACCGCGCCGTCAAGCAGGCAGGCCGCACCGCCGGGCGAGCAGGCAGGCCGCACCGACAAGCAGGACGGTCGTGCTGCCACGCCGCCCGGCAGGCAGGTCGACGCGCCGTGCGCTGGCCTCCGCTCGAGCTGGCTAGCTAGCCCCCGCCGTTGGCCTCCCGTTAACGGTCAAGCTGACTTGTGGGCGCAGCATGTCAGAAAGGCGTTTACGAAAGGTAAATCAGGCACTTTTCACATTTGGTTGTTTTTTGCCAAGAATTAGGACAAAAATGATAGTTTTCCGCACAAAAACGTAAAGTGGTAGTTTTTTGGCATGATTTCATGAATTGTGGTAGTTTTTGGTTAAATACTCTAAATAAAACAAACAGTTGGTGGAAATACCGCGCTGGCAAGAAGCAACATCTGTAAAGCATCCCAGAGGAGAGAAGAAAAAGGGCGATGCTGGGCGCCGGTGCGCCGGCCGAACGTTTCGGCCGGTCGCACCCTAGCCATCAGATCTGTCTGTCCTGAGCCATTGGATCTTTATCCAACCAAATCGTGCTAGCTCAGATCGTCTTCTTCCTCTCGCCAGCGCGTACGAGAAAAGGAACCGCGTCTCGCCGGCCGCGTGTGTTCTTCCTCGTCGCCGCCCCCTCGCCTGCCCTCCTCGTCTCTCGTCGCCACCCTCGCCGCCCTCGCCGGCCGCCATGGTCGCCGGTCCCAGCCCTCGGCGGCCGTCCTCGTCACCGGCTTCGGCCATGCAATAGCCCACCCCTGGGGTTGTAGTTTTCGTGGCAACCGTTGTAGCTCCGGTGGCGACGACCGGAGCTCACCGGCGTGCTCACCGGTGTGCTTGCTGGCGCTCATACCCCGCTTGCAACAACAAAAATCAAGCGCCGGAGAGGTGCCCAGTGCTGCAACCGACAACGGAAAAAGCTACAATCACTGACGAAAAAAGCTTCAACCGGCTATGAAAAAAGTTTCTAACTCGTACGACAGGAGACTATGAACAACCAAAGGAAAGTTACAACTGGTGACAAAAAAGCTTCATCTGGCGACGAAAAAAGCTTCATCCGACAATGAAAAAAGCTTCAACGGTGGAGCCGTAAGCCATGAACTCTCACCTACCTATGCAGCAAAATATCTTGCCGGTTCCAGCAATTTATTTTGCGAGTTCCAGAAAAAACAAACTCGACGTCGTCCAGTTCCACACCTGGCAAAAGTGGTTGCAACTTTTCTACCGTCTGGTTCCAGCAATAAAAATCTCTAGTTGCAGCATCGGAGCTCGTCGTCTTCACTGCCGGTCGTGCTGGTTGCAGCACGCGTGGACTCTGGCTCCAGCATCTCCAGAGCCCCC
>NC_041383.1:20577737-20598808 GCF_002162155.2 Triticum dicoccoides
CCCCCGTCTCCCCCGCCAACAGTTGCTGGTTCTGCGACAACAAACTGGGCGCCAGTGAGGGGAGCTTGTGGTGGTTGGTGAGCAGCGTGGAGGAGAGAAAATCATGGTTCTAGAGAGCAGAGGATGCGGCTGGAGGTTGAAGAAAAGCCAAAAGGAAAGGCCAGGGAAAGGACAAGGATAGGAGTGGGGGGCGGTTATATGAGGTCCACCACGTACACATGTCTTACGCTGGGGTTTGTTTTCGTGGGCGTCGGAGCCAGCGTGGCGAGCGAGCCGGCCCAAAGTTCGGCCGGTCTGCCGACTCGCAACGTTTCCCGAAGAAAAATCGTACTTACATGGGACAGAATGTGAGGAGAATCTGTGCTCATTTTCCTTTATACTAGTATATCTCAAAACATGCCCAATGAGTCATACTCCCCCTGTTCCTAAATATAAGTCTTTGTAGAGATTTCACTATGAATCACATACAGATGTATATAGATGCATTTTAAGTATAGATTCGTTCATTTTGCTTCGTATGTAGTCACCTAGTGGAATTTCTACAAAGACTTATATTTAGGAACGAAGGGAGTACATGACAACAGAAACAAAACTATCAATTTTCTTTGCATATACTCTACCTTTAGCCTACACGTTATGGCTTGATACCAACTCTACCTTCTATAACTGGTATTATTCAATCTCTTGCTGCGACTCACAAAATTTAAGCTGGCTTGCCGACTCTGGTCTCCTATGTACTACTACTCACTGTTGGCGTCTATATATATGCAACTAATACAAATTACAAAACAAAACAGACCCTTTCCGCGAGACAAAATTACATGGGCACAGGTGCAACCTGCAACATGATGGCAGGAGGCCATTTTTATTTAAGATATGCTAAATGCCACGGCCGTGTACAGGTCCAGTGTCCTCTCCTCACCCGTCAGCTTAGCCGTTCACCCTTCAAATAATCCTCTGATCTCCTCTTCCAGTTGCTCACCAGTATACTTCTTCTGTTTCTTGTTGCCCACCATAGGTCCATTCAGGCCCCGCAGTGCAGATAAGGACACCTCATACGATGGAACAATCAGATCCACGATCTCCCGCCGCAGTTGGTACCTGAGCTCAGCTGTAACCTTCCATGTCATCTGACATTCACATGTAGCAAGAAATTGGGCAGTAAACTCCTCCAAGTTTAAACGGTTCAGAGGAGCCCAACACTCGTCCAAGTAACTCCTCTTGTACCCCTCGATCACTGAACCGAGCCTACTCGCGAGTTGGTCACTTGCAGAAGATGCTCTTTGACGCCGCACCATTTGCAGAACATCAAATGTGTTATTCAGGAGGAATATGTATTTTCCACCCTGTTCACCTTGGCGTACCAATTCTGCATCTTTCTCGAGCCTGGACACCCACCAATCAACCAAATCAGAGTAAGGGTAAATGGTGTTACTAGCACGGGAAATAGCCAGCGCTTGTATGAGAACGACATTTGCTGGATGCACTGTAGATTCGTCGCTGCTATGGATTTCCAGGACTATTTCGCCCAGATCATCATCTAACCTCTTGTTAAGAATACCGGCGACCTCGTCAGATCTGTCCAAAAGCAGGTAGGTCGTACTGTTAAGAACCATAATGGACAATTGAAATCGCGTAATTGTAGTATTGATTGTGGCCGGGGAATGATCATTTTGCTCCAAATTAGTACAGTCCTAGGTATTTCGCCGATCTCACGGTGGCTATTCCCCCGCAGGGCGCAGCCACTGATCATAGCGCTGAGAGGCGGGAGGCGCACACGCGCGGCAAGATATGGGCGGTACAGTGAGGCGAGCACGCGCGGAGCGGTGGCCCAGTTGCTCGGCGCAGCCAGCTGCGACATGCGGAGCTGCGGCAGTTGCGGACGCGCACCTATGACATGTGAACCGGCATGCCGTCGCCGCCACGGACGCGCACCGCACCCATGGCATGCCGTGGCCGTCTCGGCCGCGCACCACACCCATGCCGCGGACGCATACCCATGGCATGCCTGGCATACCGCGGCCGCCGCGGACGCGCACCAATGGCATACCGCGCGAGCTCCGGCAGTCGCTGTGCCATGCTGGGCAAGCAGCTACCCGGAATGTCGTGATCGTCGCGGACGCACACCTACGGCATGCGGGGCGAGCTGCGGTAGTGGCATAAGCGCACCTGTGCCATGCTGGGAGAGGAGCGACCCGGCATGCCGCGGCCGTCGTGGACGCGCACACATGGCCTGCTGGGCGAGCAGCGAGCGCGGCGTGCTGGGCGGCACCGCAAGGCGCGCGGCGGGCCGGCAACCGACGAGTTAAGCGACGTGGCGCGTCAAGCAACGCAGCGGCGTAATAGGCGACGCTCCCTCGATGCCAAGACTGGGCTGGCGCAGGCCGGGTGCCGGCCGCGGGGGCGAAAGCACGGTACCGAACTGAAACGAAAGGAGGACTGGTGATCGACGAGTTCGCCGCGACGTGCAGGGTGCTGGGCGGCACGGCGAGGCGCGTGGCGGGCCGGCAACCGACGAGTTAAAGCGGCGTGGCGCGGCAAACAACGCAGCGGCGTCAAGGGACGACGGCGCGACAGGCCTGGCGCAGGCCGCGGAGGCGAAAGCGCGGTACTGAATGGAAACAAAAAGAGGACTGGTGATCGATGCATTCATACCTGCCGATGGTAGCTGCGGCTGCGGCGGCAGCATCAAGCGACCCTCGAAATATGTCCATGGATCAAGCGATCCTGCCGATGGTTCAGTTCGGCCCGTTCGCTTCGCCGTCGTCGTCGATGCCGCTGCTTGAGCCGTTCCCGTCGGGCTTCGGAGTGGGAGTGGGCGAGCGAGAGGGACGAAGCTGCAGACGGCGGCGGCGGGCTTTCGAAACTGGCTGGAAGAATTTCCTTGATGGATTTTTATGGCGCGCGTGCTGTGTTTTATACTGGGAGGTAGCTGAAGCAGAGGCGAGGTGGACGGCGAGGCGTCATATGAAGCAGAGGCGAGGTGCACCGGACGTTAACATGACACCTACTTACTTTTTTTACTACAAAATTGTGGAATCAATTTCAAACCACACCTCGAAGCAAGAATGACAAAACAACGATACGGATAGTTCGTAGTTGATTAAAGAGCCCGTGTGAGTTAGGCAAGGCTGTTGCGATGAAAATGTACTAGTTATTTATCCCTGAGCTTGGAACGGATCACTCGATTGGGTGCATGTGCCGTTATTTATCCCTGTCAGATTCATGGCGCGTCACCGTTCGTTCGATCCCCCTTAACAGACATGCTGCCGTTAGTATAATATATATATACTCTGTCGCTAATGATGGACGTGGGTCCAGGAATTGTTCACCACCATAACACGGATATTTTTCGCTAAATAATGCTACTCCCTCCGTCTAGGTGGGTAAGTCATCTTACGAAAATCAAATAATCCCAAAACACTTAGGCGCGGTGCATTAACTTCTACCTCGTTTTTTGTTTCTTGACATATCAGCCAATAAGAGATGTGGGGTGTGCATGTTTCTAATGACTTGAGACTACCAAACACAACATGCAGTGGTTAATTCATTGCATGCAAGGCTATTAATTAGCAAATAAACATTAAGTTTTCTCGTTTTCTTTTCCTTCTTGGTCACGGTGCACAAGCTAAGATAACTTACTCACCTAGACGGAGGGAGTACTAGTGTTGACGATGCTGGCTGACTCGCGCGTTGGAGGCGAGCAAGGGTGGCTCCGGCCGGACGGGTTCACCAGGTCAACAGCAGCAGCTTGCATTGCAACCGTGCATCGACGACGAACGGCTGCCCGGTGCCGGGGTCAAGCGAGCCGCTCCGCGGTTAACCCTGCATCGACGATGAACGGGTAGGTGCCCGTCACCGCTTCACAGCGCGCGCCTGCGCGCCTGCACCGCGCCCAGTTCAACGAAATCAAAATACGTAGAAAAGTTGGCGCGGTCATCTCCGCGAAGCAGCTTATTGGATTTTTTTTTTAATTACACCAAAAAGGAGCAGATTCATCAGGAACCAAAAGGAAAACGAATTTCACCTAATAATAATAAAAGAAAAGGAAAAGGATGAATCGCCGGCGAGACGCACAAATGCCAGCGTGCGATTCGTATCGCAGCACAAGTCGTGCTACGACGGGCATCAACAATGAGACAAGCGTTCGCCGTCGGCGCTGCCATGTTTGGACGGGTCCGGGGATGGATGCGACGTGGGGCCCAGGTGTTGGTTGCCGGGGCGAGCGGAAGCTGTGAAGCAGACGGACGCGCTGAGTCAGAATCTCAGTCTAGTCACCGTACAAGCAGCCAAAGCACGGCCGCAGCCGGCCTGGCTAATTTAACTATCACCACTCCTCTGTCGCAAAAAAAAAAAAAAAAAAAACTATCACCACTCCTCCGTCAGCACTATATACCACGTACTATGACATAATTGGTTCGCGACGCTGAACAATGGCGTGGCACTTTCCTTGTCAATACAGTACATTTGTTGATGACGAAGCAACCGGGCGTGCGTGCCCGTGCGTGCGTTCATTCTATCCGCAGCAGCGTTGGTGCCGCGTGCGCGCCATACGGCCCGGCCTTCTAGATGGAGCGCGCAGGCTAGGTCCAACGTTAACCCGTGCTGCTTCTTTTTTTTCTTTTGGATGAAAGAAGGGCTCTCCCCTTCTGATTTTCATTAAGGAAAACCAAAGTGTTCGAAGCTACAGGAATAAACAGAGCGACGGACCCCTCCCAGCTCCGGCAAATCCCAGGACAGAAATGTTCAGAACTAAGCGACTCAAAACAAAACAACTACTACATCATAATCTTTTTGTCATACATTCATCCAGGAGGCCGGGGCTCCCCCAATTTAAGCTCGCCTCTCGCCTCGCTCCCCTCGCGGGCGACACGGGAGGAGCCAACCTCCGCCGCCAGCGACCCGCCCCATTCCCGTCCTCCCCTTTGCCGCCGCAGGTGGTCGGCGCCGGGCTAAGCCCGTGCATGCAACGAGGCGTCGGAGGGCCTCTCCCCTCTCCCTCGGATCTAAGGGTGGTGCGAGCGCCTAGATCCGCAGAGGTGCAGCCCCACTTCGGCCCATGCTGGCGTGGTGTCCCGACGGCGGCGCCTGCGGTGGTGCTTGTGGCGGGGATCGGCCAGATGTACAGGGGCGGCGACCCCACGGCTGGGTGGCGGCGCGCTCGTTGGTCCGTGATGACCCACAAGTGTAGGGAATCTATCGTAGTCCTTTCAATAAGTAAGAGTGTCGAACCCAACGAGGAGCAGAAGGAAATGATAAGCGGTTTTCAGTAAGGTTTTCTCTGCAAGCACTGGAATTGTAGGTAACAGATAGTTTTGTGATAAGATAAATTGTAACGGGTAACAAGCAATGAAAGTAAATAAAGTGCAGCAAGGTGGCCCAATCCTTTTTGTAGCAAAGTATAAGCCTGGACAATTTCTTATAATGAGAAAAGAGCTCCCGAGGACACATGAGAATTATCGTCAAGCTAGTTTTCATCACGCTCATATGATTCGCGTCCGATACTTTGATAATTTGATATGTGGGTGGACCGGTGCTTGGGTACTGCCCTTACTTGGACAAGCATCCCACTTATGATTAACCCCTATTGCAAGCATCCGCAACTACAAAAGAAGTATTCAGGTAAACCTAACTACATGATTAAACATATGGATCCAAATCAGCCCCTTACGAAGCAACGCATAAACTAGGGTTTAAGCTTCTGTCACTCTAGCAACCCATCATCTACTTATTATCTCCCAATGCCTTCCTCTAGGCTCAAATAATGGTGAAGTGTCATGTAGTCGACGTTCACATAACACCACTAGAGGAAAGACAACATACATCTCATCAAAATATCGAACGAATACCAAATTCACATGACTACTAATAGCAAGACTTCACCCATGTCCTCAGGAACAAACGTAACTACTCACAAAGCATATTCATGTTCATAATCAGAGGAGTAATGCATTAAGGATCTGAACATATGATCTTCTACCAAGTAAACCAATTAGCATCAACTACAAGGAGTAATCAACACTACTAGCAACCCACAGGTACCAATTTGTGGTTTGGATACAAGAGATGAACTAGGATTTTGAGAGGAGATAGTGCTGGTGAAAATGTTGATGGAGATTGACCCCCTCCTGATGAGAGGGTCATTGGGTGATGACGATGGTGATGATTTCCCCCTCCCGGAGGGAAGTGTCCCCGACAGAACAGCTCTGCTGGAGCCCTAAATTGGTTCCGCCAAGGTTCCGCCTCGTGGTGGCGGAGTTTCGTCCCGTAAGCTTGCCCACAATTTTTTCCAGGGTAAAAGCCTTCATATAGCAGAAGATGGGCACCGGAGGGCCACCAGGGGGCCCAGGAGACAGGGGGCGCGCCTAGTAGGGGTGGGCGCGCCCCCCACCCTCCTGGCCAGGGTGTGGGCCCCCTGAGGTGTTTGTTCCGCTTAATAATTCTTATTAATTCCAAAATTAAGTTTCGTAGAGTTTCAGGATTTTTGGAGCAGTGCAGAATAGGTTTCCAATGTTTGCTCCTTTTCCAGCCGGAATTCTAGCTGCCGGCATTCTCCCTCTTCATGGTAAACCTTGTAAAATAAGAGAGAATAGCCATAAGTATTGATATTTAATGTGTAATAACAGCCCATAAAGCAATAAATATTGATATAAAAGCATGATGCAAAATGGACGTATCAACTCCCCCAAGCTTAGACCTCGCTTGTCCTCAAGCGGAAGCCGAAATCGAAAAATATGTCCACATTTTTAGAGATAGAGGTGTCGATAAAAATAAAATATGGACATGAGGGCATCATGATCATTCTTATAACAACAACATAAATAGATTTTGTCATATGACTTCTTATGCTCAAGTTACAATCAATTCACAATGTCAAGTATGGTTCAGAAACTTCATTGGGAACTAACAAACTATAATCTCAATCATTGAAGCAATAGCAATTTGTCATAACATCAGAAAGAGTCAAGAATAGAGCTTTTCAGCAAGTCCACATACTCAACTATCATGTAGTCTTCTACAAATGCTAACACTCACGCAATACTTGTGGTTATGGAGTTTCAACCGGACACTGAGAAAGATAGGGGCTTATTGTGTTGCCTCCCAACGTATTCACCTTTAGGTGATGTCAACAATAATAGTCCATGCTAACTTACATCCAATTGGATATATATATATATATATATCAAGATCTTTCAAACACGAGGAGCTTGCCAAAGGATAAAATGAAAAAGGGAAAGGTGAAGATCACCTTGATTCAAGCATAAAGTAAAAACATAAAGTAAAAGATAGGCCCTTCACAGAGGGAAGCAGAGGTTGTCATGTGCTTTTAGGGTTGGATGCACAAAATCTTAATGCAAAAGAACGTCACTTTATATTGCCACTTGTATGTGGACCTTTATTACGCAGTCCGTCGCTTTTATTGCTTCCACAACAAGATCGTATAAAGCTTATCTTCTCTGCACTAATAAGTCATACATACTTAGAGAGCAACTTTTAATGCCTGCAACATGACAACTTACTCGAAGGATATTACTCAATCCATAGGTAGGTACAGTGGACTCTCATGACAAAACTGGGTTTAAGGATATTTGAAAGCACAAGTAGTATCTCTACTTGGTGCAAGGAATTTGGCAAGCATGAGGGGGAAAGGCAAGCTCAACATGTTTGGAAGGTCAATGACAATATACTTTAACTGAGATGTGAGAAAACATAAACCATTACGTTGTCTTCCTTGTCCAACATCAACTCTTTTAGCATGTCATACTTAATGAGTGCTTCACAATCATAAAAGATGTCCAAGATAATATATTTGTATGTGAAACCTCTCTTTCCTTATTACTTCCTATTAATTGCAACGATGACCAAAACTATGTTTATCAACTCTCAAGAAATTTTATGCCTTATACTTTTTATGTGTGAAGTCATTACTATCCATAAGATCAATATGAACTCTTTTATTCTTTCTACTTTCTCAAGATCATAGCAACATAACAAAGCCCTTGAATCAACACTAATCTTTATTATAGATAGCTCACGGACTCGATTACATAAAGAGATCACAAAGCAAAACTCAAAACTACTTGATATCAAAACTTCAATCTACTAGATCAAGATACTAGTAAAAGGATCGAACTAAATAAAACGGTAAAGATAAAAGTGTGATGGTGATACGATACAGGGGCACCTCCCCCAAGCTTGGCAGTTGCCAAGGGGAGTGCCCATACCCAGGTGATTATGTCCTCGGAGGTGGTGAAGTAGGAGTCATTGATGATGTAGGCTTGTTCCTCAATTTACGCTTGGGTATAGTATTTTGCTCTTTTAGGTCCTCGATCTCCTGCTCAAGGCTTAATATTCTTTTGCACAATACCTGTTTATTTTCCTGCAAGAGACGAAAAGGGATAAGCTCGATCTTTGGCTTCTTTGCTCTATCAGGGAGGCTTGACTTTTTAAACTCCACATGCATGTCCCCAGGCTAAGGTAATGGGGCTTCGTCCTCGTCTGAACTCGTCTCCTCCTTTCCCTTAGGCTCATAGTCTTCTTCTTCTTCAGAGGTCCAGCCATCATGCTCCAAGTCCCCGTAGACCTTAGGGTCTGCAAGGTAGTCAGCCACATAGCTTTCCCCTTCCGAATCATGAGATGACATATTGCTCTAAATCTGTAACAGAGCAGCTCGAAACGAAAACAAGGGATGATTGCGTGATACGGTGGTCAAACCTTAGGGAGTTTATATAATGAATTTTTACCAACCAAAATACGTAACGTGCAAGAAAACGAAGTCCGGGAGGCACATGAGGTGGCCATGAGATAGGGGGGCGCGCCCAGGAAGGGTGGGCGCGCCCTCCACCCTCGTGGAGGCCTCGTGTCCTTCCCGGACTACTTCTTTCTTTCTAAAATTCTTAAATATTCCAAAACTGATAAAAATTGCCATTAGAATTGTTTTGGAGTCGGTTTACTTACCATACCACATACCTATTCCTTTTTGGAGTCTGGAACGTTCCGGAAAGTGTCCCTTATGTATTCCTCCGGGGTTATGGTTTCAATAATATTAGTTTCAACATTGATAGGATTACATGAGATATAATGTTTAATTCTTTGACCGTTCACCACCCTCGGACTTGTGCCTTCGAAGTTGTTGATTTTTATGGCACCCGAGCGATAGACCTCCTCAATAACATAAGGACCTTCCCATTTAGAGAGAAGTTTTCCTGCAAAAAAT
Source organism: Triticum dicoccoides (assembly GCF_002162155.2). Lineage (NCBI taxonomy): Eukaryota > Viridiplantae > Streptophyta > Magnoliopsida > Poales > Poaceae > Triticum > Triticum dicoccoides. Next base: position 20,586,955 of record NC_041383.1, read on the forward strand.
CTTAAACGAGAGTTGAATAATAACACATAATCACCTACGTTAAACTCAGGCTTTTGTATCCTTTTGTCATGCCAGCGTTTGACTTTTTCTTTGAATAGCTTGGCATTCTCATAGGCTTGGGTTCTCCATTCATCAAGTGAGCTAATATCAAACAACCTCTTCTCACTGGCAAGTTTGAAGTCATAGTTGAGCTCTTTAATAGCCCAATATGCTTTATGTTCAAGTTCTAGAGGTAAATGACAGGCTTTTCCATAAACCATATTCTACGGAGACATACCCATAGGATTTTTGTATGCAGTTCTATAGGCCCATAATGCATCATCAAGTTTCTTGGACCAATTCTTTCTAGATCTATTGATAGTCTTTTGCAAAATTAATTTGAGCTCTCTATTGCTCAACTCTACTTGACCACTAGACTGCGGGTGATAAGGAGATGCGATTCTATGATTAACATCATACTTAGCAAGCATCTTACGGAAAGCACCATGAATAAAATGTGAACCACCATCAGTCATAGGATATCTAGGGACTCCAAACCTCGGAAAAATAACTTCTTTAAGCATTTTAATAGAAGTGTTATGATCAGCACTACTAGTTGGAATAGCTTATACCCACTTAGTAACGTAATCAACAGCAACTAAAATATGTGTATAACCATTAGAGGCAGGAAAAGGTCCCATATAATCAAAGCCCCAAACATCAAATGGTTCAATAACAAGAGAATAATTCATAGGCATTTCTTGACGTCTACTAATATTACCAATTCTTTGACATTCATCACAAGACAAGACAAACTTATGAGCATCTTTGAAGAGAGTAGGCCAATAAAAACCGGATTGCAATACCTTGTGTGCAGTTCTATCTCCAGCGTGGTGTCCTCCATAGGATTCAGAGTGACACTTGTGTAGGATCTGTTTCTGTTCATGCTCAGGTACACAACGTCTAATAACACCATCTACTCCTTCCTTATAAAGGTGTGGGTCAGCCCAGAAGTAATGTCTTAAATCATAAAAGAACTTTTTCTTTTGCTGGTATGTGAAACTAGTTGCTATAAATTTAGCAACAATGTAATTAGCATAATCAGCATACCATGGAGCAGTACGAGAAGCATTAACGACCGCTAGTTGTTCATCAGGAAAACTATCATCAATAGGCAGTGGGTCATCAAGAACATTCTCTAACCTAGACAAGTTGTCTGCAACGGGGTTCTCAGCTCCCTTTCTATCAATAATATGCAATTCAAATTCTTGGAGCAAGAGAACCCATCTAATGAGTCTAGGCTTTGCATCTTTCTTTTTCATAAGATATTTAATAGCAGCATGATCAGTGTGAATAGTAACTTTGGAATCAACAATATAAGGTCTAAACTTATCACATGCAAACACAACTGCTAAGAATTCTTTTTCAGTAGTAGCATAATTTCTCTGGGCAGTATCAAGAGTCTTACTAGCATACTGGATAACATTCAATTTCTTATCAACTCTTTGCCCGGGAACAACACCTACAGCATAATCACTAGCATCACACATAATTTCAAAGGGTAAATTCCAATCAGGTGACTGAACAATAGGTGCAGTGATCAAAACTAAAAGGTCGAGGATGTCGCCTAGAGGGGGGGTGAATAGGCGCTTTAAAATAATTACGGCTTAGGCTTGAACAAATGCGGAATAAACCTAGCGGTTAATTTTTCAAGCACAAAACCTAAAACAACTAGGCTCACCTATGTGCACCAACAACTTATGCTAAGCAAGATAAGCAACTATGTGATAGCAAGATATATGACAAAGAACAATATGGCTATCACAAAGTAAAGTGCATAAGTAAAGGGCTCGGGTAAGAGATAACCGAGGCACGCGGAGACGGCGATGTATCCCGAAGTTCACACCCTTGCAGATGCTAATCTCTGTTTGGAGCGGTGTGGAGGCACAATGCTCCCCAAGAAGCCACTAGGGCCACCGTAATCTCCTCATGCCCTCGCACAATGCAAGATGGCATGATTCCACTAAGGTACCCTTGAGGGCGGTCACCGAGCCCGTACAAATGGCGACCCTTGGGGGCGGTCACCGAACCCATACACTTTGGAAACCCTTGGGGGCGGTCACCGGTACCCGTCAAATTGTTCGGGGCAATCTCCGCAACCTAATTGGAGATCCCGACGCTTGCCCGGAGCTTTACACCACAATGATTGAGATCCGAACAACACCAACCGTCTAGGGCACCAAGGCACCCAATAGGAACAAGCTCTAGGGTGTCCAAACACCCAAGAGTAACAAGCTCAAGGGTACCAAGCACCCAAGAGTAATAAGCTTCTCAACTTGTAACTTCCACGTATCACGTGGAGAACTCAAACCGATGCACCAAATGCAATGGCAAGGGCACACGGAGTGCCCAAGTCCTTCTATCTCAAATCCCACCGAAGCAACTAATGCTAGGGAGGAAGATGAGAGGAAGAACAAGAAGGAGAACACCGAGAACTCCAAGATCTAGATCCAATGGGTTCCCCTCACATAGAGGAGAAAGTGATTGGTGGAAATGTGGATCTAGATCTCCTCTCTCTTTTCCCTCAAAAACTAGCAAGAATCCATGGAGGGATTGAGAGTTAGCAAGCTCGAAGAAGGTCAACAATGGAGGAAGAACACGAGCTCAAAGGATAAGGTTCAATGGGGAAGAAGACCCCCTTTTATAGGTGGGGGAAAATCCAACCGTTATGCTCACAGCCCGCACATAGCGGTACTACCGCTCCAAGGAGCGGTACTTCCGCTAGGGCGGTAGTACCCCTTTGAAACACAACAGTGAGGAGGCAAAAAGTCCAGAAGAACCGTCGGAGCGGTAGTACCGCTTGACCTCACGGTACTACCGCTAGGGGTAGCGGTACTACTGCTTGCGAGCGGTACTAAAAAATTACATCCGGGCCTACCACCGCAGGACTTGGGACGAGTTTTTGGGTCCGGAGTGGTACTACCGCTGTAGGATCTGCGGTAGTACCGCTCTGAAGCGGTAGTAAAAAATTACATCCGCTCCAATTCGCGGTAGTACCGCTGCAGCCTTTTCAGAACACCAAAACTGCCACAACTTTTGCAAACAGACTCCGAATTCGATGAAACCAAGTTTGTTGGAAAGCTAACGACAAGGGCTAACACAATCTTGATAGAAATATCAATAATAAGCAAATGAGAAAAGTACCATAAGAAAAAGGTGAGAACCCTTCCTCAGACAAGACCGGTAAAACCTCCAACACCGAAAACATCATAGAAGACGCATGCGAACTCCGTTTTCAATGAACTCAAGCTTGTCATCAAGATGGCCATAAGATCTAAGACTCACAAAGAGAACCAAACAAGAACCAAGAAACAAGATGCAAGGATGCAATGGTTTGAGCTCTCTACTAACGATACGATCAAGCTACCAACTTGAGAGCCCCCCTTGATAGTACGGCAAACGATCCTATAACCCGGTCTCCCAACTACCACCATGAGACCGGTAAAATAGAAAGCCTATCAAGGGAAAACCTTTGCCTTGCTGATACGTCTCCAACGTATCTATAATTTCTGATTGTTTCATGCTATTATATTACCCCTTTTGGATGTTTATGGGCTTTATTTTACACATTATTATCATTTTTGGGACTAATCTACTAACCGGAGGCCCAGCCCGTATTGCTGTTTTTTTTGCCTATTTCAGTATTTCGAAGAAAAGGAATATCAAACGGAGTCCAAACGGAATGAAATCTTCGGGAGCGTGATTTTTGGAACGAACTTGATCCAGAGGACTTGGAGTGCAAGTCAAGAAGCAGTCGAGGCGGCCACGAGAGGGTAGGGCTCCCCCCCTATAGGGCGTGCCCCGTGTCTCATGGGCCCCTTGGGCGGGCACCGACATACTTCTTCCTCCTATATAAGCCTACGTACCCCAAAAACATCCAGGGAGCACCAGAACACAATTTCCACCGCCGTAAACTTGGAGCCTTCGCCGGCACTCCGTCGAAGGGGGAATCGACCACGGAGGGCTTCTACATCAACACCATAACCCCTCCGATGAGTTGTAAGTAGTTTACCACAGACCTTCAGGTCCATAGTTATTAGCTAGATGGCTTCTTCTCTCTTTTTGGATCTCAATACAATGTTCTCCCCCTCTCTTGTGGAGATCTATTCGATGTAATCTCTTTTTGCGGTGTGTTTGTCGAGATCTGATGAATTGTGAGTTTATGATCAAGTTTATCTATGAGAAATATTTGAATATCCTTTGAATTCTTTTATGTATGATTGAGTTATCTTTTCAAGTCTCTTTGAATTATCAGTTTGGTTTGGCCTACTAGATTGATCTTTCTTGCCATGGGAGAAGTGCTTAGCTTTGGGTTCAATCTTGCGGTGTCCTTACCTAGTGACCAAAAGGGTTGCAAGGCACGTATTGTATTGTTGCCATCGAGGATAAAAAGATGGGATTTATATCATATTGCATGAGTTTATCCCTCTACATCATGTCATCTTGCTTAATGCGTTACTCTGTTCTTTATGAACTTAATACTCTAGATGCAGGCAGAAGTCGGTCGATGTGTGGAGTAATAGTAGTAGATGCAGGCAGGAGTCGGTCTACTTGTTGCGGACGTGATGCCTATATACATGATCATGCCTAGATAATCTCATAACTATTCGCTTTTCTATCAATTGCTCGACAGTAATTTGTTCACCCACCGTAATACTTATGCTATCTTGAGAGAAGCCTCTAGTGAAACCTATGGCCCCCGGGTCTATCTCTTATCATATTTGCTTCCAATCTACTTTTATTTGCATCTTTACTTTTTGCATCTATATTATAAAATACCAAAAATATATTTATCTTATCATACTATCTTTATTAGATCTCACTTTTGCAAGTGGCCGTGAAGGGATTGACAACCCCTTTATTGCGTTGGTTGCGAGTTCTTTGTTGGTTTGTGTAGGTGCGTGGGACTTTTGAAGAGCCTCCTACTGGATTGATACCTTGGTTCTCAAAAACTGAGGGAAATACTTACGTTACTATTGCTGCATCACCCCTTTCCTCTTCAAGGAAAACCAACGTAAGCTCAAGACGTAGCAAGAAGGATTTCTGGCACCGTTGCCGCGGAGATCTTCGCTCAAGTCAAGACATACCAAGTACCCATCACAAACCCATCTCCCTCGCATTTACATTATTTGCCATTTTCCTCTCGTTTTCGTCTCCCCCACCTCACCTTTGCCGTTTTATTTGCCCTCTCTTTCCCAATCTCTCCCTCTTTTGCTTGCCCTTTCGTTTGCTCGTTTGGTTGGATTAGATGCTTATTTATTGCTAAACAGAGAACCTAAGATCTATGGATCCTCATCCACTTGCTAATCTTTTTAAGAGATCCAATTATGATGAAACAATTGCTAGTGAGTTTTATGCACTAGATTATCTTTATGAAACTTTGCTCAAGATTTGTGAATCTGAAAATTATGATGAAGAAATTTATGAAGAGATTCACGATAACTCCTTGAATAAAAAGCATGATTGCAATGATTTTCCTATAAATTCTCTTGATGTCAATTATGCTAATAATATGCAAAACCCTAAGCTTGGGGGTGCTAGTTTTGCTATGTCTACTACTTGTTTCAATAATCATGATTGGGGTGATTCTTCTGTTGATCTTGAAAATTTATTTAACCCCCATGATGAATATGAGATTGATAATAGTGTCTGCAATAATATTGAAAGTGGGTTTGGAATAATTTCAACTTTAGATCCCACATATTTGGAGTATGTTCAATCTTATGATATTTTTGATAAAAGTGGGTTCGGAAAGGTCATGACTTTAGTTAATGTTAATCCCACTATCTTGGAAGAGTGTCAACTTTGCATGCATGTGGATCATGTTGAGAATATTTTTTATGATAGCTATTTTGTTGAGTTTCCTATGATCCTACATGTAATTATTATGAGAGAGGAATATATGGTCGTAGAAATTTTTATCTTATTAAATTACCTCTCGCCATGTTGAGATTGCTATCGTCTCTTTCTTCTTCCTTGCATATGCTAGTTTTTGCTTGCCTTGCAAATTTGTTTGCTTATAATATGCCTATGCATAGGAAGTATGTTAGACTTAGATGTGTTTGTCACTTGTTTCATGATGCTCTCTTTGTGCTTCAATTCTTGTCTTTCATGTGAGCATCATTAAAATTATCAATGCCTAGCTAAAAGGATTTAAAGAAAAGCGCTTGTTGGGAGACAACCCAATATTTTTCCTTACTGTTATTTAATAAATTTTGCATCTAATTTATGTTTAGATGTGTTTTTATCTTTTAATTAGTGTTTGTGCCAAGTAGAACCTATAGGATAAACTATGATGATAGTTGATTTGATTCTGCTGAAAAACAGAAACTTTGCGCTCACGAGAAAAAAATCAATAAATCACAGAAACGTGATTTTGCATTGATTCTTTTTGTTGCTGATCAATAAACAAATTTTACAGTACGTCCTATTTTAGTAGGATTTTTAGAGTTCCATAAGTTTGCGTTAGTTACATATTGCTACAGACTGTTCTGTTTTTGACAGATTCTGTTTTTTCGTGTGTTGTTTGCTTATTTTGATGCATCTATGGCTAGTATGTAAGGGTATGGACCATAGAAAAGTTGGAATACAGTAGGTTTACACCAAAACAAATAAAGAATGAGTTCATTACAGTACCTTATGTGGTGGTTTTGTTTTCTTTCACTAACGGAGCTTATAAGATTTCCTATTGAGTTTTGTGTTGTGAAGTTTTCAAGTTTTGTGTAAAGCTTTTATGGACTATGGAATAAGAAGTGGCAAGCGCCTAAGCTTGGGGATGCCCATGGCACCCCAAGATATTCATGGATAGCCAAAAGCCTAAGCTTGGGGATGCCCCGGGAAGGCATCCCCTCTTTCGTCTTTGTTCATTGGTAACTTACTTGGAGCTATATTTTTATTCGCCACATGATATGTGTTTTGCTTGGAGTATCGTGTATTATATTAGTCTTTGCTTTCTAGCTTACCACAATCATCCTTGCTGTACACACCTTTTGGGAGAAGCCCACTTGATCAGAGTTTGCTAGAATACTCTATGTGCTTCACTTATATCTTTTGAGATTGATAGTTTTTGCTCTAGTGCTTCACTTATATTTTTTAGAGCACGGTGGTAACTTAATTTTGAAGAAATTGCTAGTCTCTCATGCTTCACTTATATTATTTTGAGAGTATTTTAGAACAGCATGGTATTTTCTATGGTTACAAATTTGGTCCTAGAATGATGAGCATCCAAGTTGGATATAATAAAAACTATCATAGGAAGTGAATTGGATGCTATGATCAATTTGTTGCTTGATAATTGTTTTGAGATATAAAGGTAGTAATGTTAGGATCATGCTAGTGGATAATTATGAAATTGAGAAATACTTTTGTTGAAGTTAGCAAGTCCCGTAGCATGCATGTATGGTAAAAGTTGTATGACAAAATTATTGCATGAAGTGCTCTTTTGATTGTCTTCCTTATGAGTGGCAGTCGGGGACGAGCGATGGTCTTTTCCTACCAATCTATCCCTCTTGGGGCATGCGTAGTAGTACTTTGCTTCAAGGGCTAAGTAGACTTTTGCAATAAATATATGAGTTCTGACGCGGAGCATCCCACGTTCATCCCCATGTACACTCCGACTATTCTCCAAGCTCCAATAGGACATATGACGAGACCTCGAATATACACCAGTGGACACAAGGTGAACTCGCTCCTCTCCGAACCTTCACTTTCTACATGTGAGACATGGCTACTACCTCATGCATGGATCTTGCATATACTCAGGTACGACCGAGACGACCATGGAGAATCCAAGGACCGAGGCCAAGCATGGAAGAGAAGGAGGAAGAGAACCTGGCCGCTCCAGAACGAGCGTACAACCGGTCAACAACCGCCCGAGCGGTACAACCAGCCGACTACCGCCCAACAACCGGCCACCTTTCTGTGATCGAGCGGTGCAAGGCCGGTACTGCACCGGATGTACCGGTAATTACAAAATGACCAGTACTACCGCCCCGACAACCAGTACAACCGCTGGCCCCTCCGACGTCCATCTCCAGAAGCCAGCGCCTGACCTCCCAGCGGTACTACCGCCTTCCTCGTCCGGTGCTTCCGCTCTGCATGAGTTACCAGCGGTAGAACCGCCCCCGCGACCGGTACAACCGTACTGTCTGCGCACAGTGTATTGGGCCGAGCCCGTGTACCCCTTCGCCCTCACTTACCCCTTCGTGGCTCTAGACTATATATACTCCTCCACCTCCTCCTAGTTAGGGTTAGCGTTGATTTAGCTCATTTGTGAGATAGAGCCTCGCTCATCCATCGGATCTCCTCCTCGTGAGAGACCGCGGCCTTTTCAGAGAAGATCCACTTGGATTCAAGGCCCCTTTACGGGAAGATCCCCTCGTGGATTCAAGGCCTCCTCTCGGAGAAGAACGGTTCCTTTGTATCCTTACCTTTGTTGACTTTGGATCTCGTGTATCTCTTTGTGTTCGGTGATCTAGCACTTGTGTGATTGATTCTATGTCGGTTTAGTGATTCTCTCTCGTTTTCCCCGTGTCTCCCCTTTGTGCTTCCGCGAGTTCTTCGTGATTCCCCGTAGGATCCACTCCAAACGTGAAAGATTGTCCACATAGGGATCCGCGAGTTCTTGGTATCATGAGCCACGTTGATCATGTTTTTGGATCCCCTACCCCGTGTTTTCTAGCTTGATTTTGTTGTTTTCGTCCTAAATTCGAAAATCCCCACCAAAAATAGCCCCCAATTTTTTTGTGATTTGTTGGTTTGATGATGTTTTGTTGATTTTGATCCGTGGATTTGCTTGGTTTCAAGTGGATCTAGCATTACCCCAAGTTTCCCCTCTTTCCATCCACGAAATCCATCCAATTTTGCCCCCGAAATCATCCATTTCCGCCCCAAAATTGCGCCCCGATTCGATCTGCGAAAAATCTCGACATGAGCGGTACTTCCGCTCCTCCGGGCGGTACTACTGCTGAGTACCACGAGCGGTACTACCGACCTCCCAAGCGGTACTACCGCCCCTCCCAGTTTCAGCGTTCCGAGTTTCACCGTTTCGGCCATAACTAATTCATCCGAACTCCGATTTTGACGTTCTTTAGCTCTTTTTGAAGCTATTGACATCCCCCATCCCACAAAAATACTACCAGCACCATTTGACTCCATCAAATTTTCGAAAATTTGGCAAGTTTGCCTAGGCCCTCCACCATATCATCCGCATCTCCACCACCGACTTCCGCAACCTAATCCATTTTGTTCCATATAGCATTAGTGGTTGCCTGAGTAGTGATTCGAGTCTCCTAAGGTGTTTCGGCTACTTAGGGACAATTGCTTCTTCATCAACCACCTCCTCCACTTACGCATAGGCGTGCCCACCATACACTTCCGCCACCCCCAACTTAACCCAATAGTTGTTTGAGCTTGTTTGAGTTGTGACTTGTGTCTCCTAAGGTGTTTCGGCTACTTAGGGACGACAACTTCAACTCCAACACGTGTTTTGCTCATCATCCCACTTCCGCATTTCCTAGTGCAAAACCACCACCGCTTTCCGCTACCACCATTTGACATTTGTCATTTGAGATTTTGAGTTCGCGGTTTTCCCGTTTCCTAAGGTGTTTCGGCTAGTTAGGGACGAGTTCCATCATCTTGGTATCTACATCAAGAACACCGCCAATCATCATCGCAAAGGACGGTAACCTCGACAACACCATTGTATATTCCCCTTGCAAATTGCATTGATAACCCCTAGCCCATTTTGCATTACTTGTCTATCGAGACTAGCCATTTGAGTATTGCCGGCAACGTAACTTGTGCACATTAGTGATCATACTTCCCATAGCATACATACCATATCATCGTGGTGCATATATTGGTATCATCTCTTGTGTCACAAGTTTGTTCCCGCATATACACAATTGCTATCTTGGTTTGTAAATTGTGCAAAAGTGGCCAAAAAAAGAAAAGAAATAAAGCTTTTAAGCAAAAGAAAGAGAGCAAAGAAGCTTGTAAGCAAGTGCCATAGCATCATATCACATTGCATATAAGATTGTCATATCCGATCATCTTGTATCATCTTGAGAGAAACACCGGGAACTATACATACATAGCATACTTGGGATAGAAGTTTATCCATTTTGCATATCATAGGTTGTGCACAAGTGTCGTATCTGCCTATTGAGCAATCGTGCTAGCGTCTCTCTTGAGTTGTGCAACACGAGCGTTTTCCGTGGATTCCACATTTTGTGCTCATTCCTTGGTTGCACGACCCCATTTATCTATCCGTGTGTGCGTTTCCGTGTACATTTCATTGCTATTGGTCTACTTGTTTCGCTTGCAAATTTGTGAATCTCTTTCAACATTATTGACTCTTGCTAACATTTTGCAACAAAATTTTTGTGCCACTATCCTCACTGAGCTCCACCCAAAGCTTTACTTGTGTAGGTGTGAGAACCGACAAGAATTGGTACCAATAGTGCTATTTCATTGTCCGCATTTGAGTGAACTTGATTCATTGTCAACATCGGTCAAGGTACATTGGTATAAGTTCTTCTCTTTCTCCCACTCATATTTGCTCGAGTCTTGTGATGGATAGGCAAGGCATTTCCTCTTCAGTCCTCGACAACAACGACGACGTGAACAACTACATCACCAAAGCGTCTATCTTCGATCTACAATGACAAGTGCAAGGCACACAATCAAGATTGTGAGAGCGCATCGAGAACATCTCCGTCGACATTCATCACTCCGAAGCAAGGAGAAGGGACTACATCGACGAGAAGCTTGCCGCACATAAAGAGGAGCAAGATGCAAGGATGGAGGAGATTCTGACCTTGCTCAAGTCTACTTCCCCTTCATCATCTTCAAGGCGGCGACATTCAAGCCACAAGTCTTCGGAGCGCAAACAAGATGCAAGCACAAGTCGTCCAAGTCAACATCTACATGGCGACCACCATCACGTTCGTGATCAACATCGTCATGAAGGGAAAGTCACCTCCAAGCATCATGTGCACGACGACAACGAACGCCAAGGAGCTCAAGCACGACAATGACATCATCATCATGAAGATGCTCCACAAGCGCAAATGCACAAGTCCCAACAAGCCCTATGTAACGCCCCAGTTATACTTTCCATATTTGTATCCAACTCTTGCCGTTTTCGGTGTCAAGTTATAATTATTTCTCGGGTTCGGGTCCTTGTCTCCGTGTGTTGTTTTCGTTTTCATGCATCTCATACCATGTCATCTCGTGCATTGCATTTGCATACATGTTCATCTCATGCATTCGATAATTTTCCCCGTTGTCCGTTTTGCATTCCGGCGCTTCGTTCTCCTCCGGTGGTCATTTCTAGTTTTCTTTCGTGTGTGGGGATTAAAAATTTCCGGATTGGACCGAGACTTGCCAAGCGGCCTTGGTTTACTACCGGTAGACCGCCTGTCAAGTTTCGTATCATTTGGACTTCGTTTGATACTCCAACGGTTAACCGAGGGACCGAGAAGGCCTCGTTTGTGTTGCAGCCCAACACCCCCCAAATTTGGCCCAAAACCCACCAAACTCTGCTCCATGTCCTAGAGCGTTCGATCACGATCGTGTGGGCGAAAACCGCACCTCATTTGGACTCTCCTAGCTCCCTCTATGCCTATATATATACACCCCTCCATTTTCGGATCTCTCCCTCTCCCCGAAACCCTAATAAAAAAAACATCCTCCGCCGCCGACGGACACGTCCGCCCCAGCGCCGGACGCGTCCGCCGCCGCCCGCCTCCGCCACTCAGGCGCTGCCACGTGGGCACGCGCCCACTTCGCCGCCGCCGGCCCGGGAGGCCCA
>NC_041383.1:20599712-20610641 GCF_002162155.2 Triticum dicoccoides
GTCCGGCTCCTCCGGCGGCCGGGTCGGGCTCCGGCGAGCCTCCCCACGCCCCTGCGGTCCTCCACCGGCGAGCTCCAACTCCGGTGAACAGTGCCCCGCGGTCAACCTCGAAGTCCGTGCCCGCGAGATCCCGATCTGGATCTCAGATCCGAAATTCTAGGGTTGACTTTTTCTCTCTCCCTCTAATTTTTATGCATTCTTTGACTGCTCGTATCTCCGCAACCGTAGATCCGTTTTAGGCGTATGATATATCAAAATCTTCGTCTCGACATGTACATCATTTCAATCCATTGCATCTTTTGCATTTGAGGTCATCTTGATACCCAAAATGCTGTTAGAAGGAGGCTTCGTGAGTTAAATTGCAGATCCGTTAGTTCATCATGCACTTTTGTCATTTTTGCTATGTTTAATCCGTGCATGATATGCCTGTGCCCCTTTGGGATGTATTGTGAAGCATTTTGTCTTCTTTCCAGAGGTGTCACCCATGCATTTTTAGGATGTGTGTGTTGTCTTGTGCAAGCTTGCGAAGAGAGGTACCTGAGATTGCAGATTTCAGGGACTTAGTGATTTTCGCTAAGTCTGGGATATTTTAGTTCATGATGCTATATGTCCAGCTTGTTTCCTAGTGATCCGTGCCTCTTTTGAGGATGATCAGTAAGGGAGTTTTGATATTTATGTCATGCTCTATCCATCCATGTCTTTGTTGGTATTTTTGGAGTGCTCTAGGTTGACTCAATCGAGCTCAACTTTTGCTTCGTTGTTAATCTGGGCAGATCGGCAACTTGTTTGCGATTTCGCCGATGCTACCGTTAGCGTTTCATGCATGCTATGCCTTCGTTCTTGCCATGAGTAGCTAGCACTTTGTGCCTTCTTGCTGGTTATATGCTTTCCTTTCCATGACTTGCACCGTAGTGAGTGCATCGAGCTCGTTTACATGCCTTCGTGAGTTAAATTTCAGCATGTCTCAGTTTTCATTAAGTCTGAAAACTGATTGTGTTCGAGCGATGTTCGTGAGCTCGGTAGAGTATTTTGTGAACCCTTTTGGCCCCAGGTCACTTTGGGTGTTTTGTTAAGCTTGTTGAGTAGCTCCATGCCATGTTCTTACTTGTCATGTTCAGGTTTTCTATCATGTTGTTTTGCTGCTCCGAAGAGAGCATCGTGATCTGAGATTTCAGACTAGTGTTAATTTCACTAAGTCTGAAATCTGTTTTGCATTTGCGTTTTAGCCATGCTTGTTTGAACCTCTTAATGGATGAATTTGCCTATGGCTCAGTGCTGGTGTTTTGTCAACCATCTTGTGTACTTCACTGCCATGGTTTTTGTTTTCATGTTTGGTGGCTGTAGCATGTTCATTTCGTTGCATTTAGATGCCTACTTGCTGTAAATCGCAGACCGGTGTCATATCTTAAAACGCTCGCCATTTCCAAACCGTAGCTCCGATTCCATTGATCTTTATATCGTTTTCAAGCGATTTCATCCCCTCTATCCAGTGGCACACTTGGTTTTCCAAGTTGATGCCAGGCTCATGCATTTTCTGTCATATCTTGCATTTTGCATCCCGCATCGCATCCCGCATAGCATATCGTCATTTCATCATATTGCTTGGTCTTGCCCGTGGTTGATTGTATCCTTGTTGCTTGTTTGTCTTGTTGGGTAGAGCCGGGAGACGATTTCGCTACCGAGGAGCCCGTTGAGTTTGCTTGTGAGGATCCAGTCAACTCTGACAACTGTGCAGGCAAGATGATCATACCCTCGAAATCACTACTATCTTTGCTATGCTAGTTTGCTCGCTCTTTTGCTTTGCCACTGCTACGATGCCTACCTTTTGCTTGTCAGCCTCCCAATTGCCATGTTGAACCTCTAACCCACCATTGCCCTAGCAAACCGTTGATTGGCTATGTTACCGCTTTGCTCAGCCCTTCTTATAGCGTTGTTAGTTGCAGGTGAAGATTGGAGCCGTTCCTCGTTGGAACATTTATTTACTTGTTGGGATACCATTATATTGCTATGTTATCTTAATGCATCTATATACTTGGTAAAGGGTGGAAGGCTCGGCCTCTCGCCTAGTGTTTTGTTCCACTCTTGCCGCCCTAGTTTCCGTCATATCGGTGTTATGTTCCCGGATTGTTGCGTCCCTTACGCGGTTGGGTTATAATGGGAACCCCTTGATAGTTCGCCTTGATTAAAGCTTCTCCAGCAATGCCCAACTTTGGTTTTACCATTTGCCACCTAGCCTCTTTTTCCCTTGGGTTTCCGGAGCCCGAGGGTCATCTTATTTTACCCCCCCGGGCCAGTGCTCTTCTGAGTGTTGGTCCACCTGTCAGCTACCGGTGGGTACCAGGGGCAACTCTGGGCTGGCCTACCCGTACCTAAGACAATCTGAGTGTGCCCTGAGAAAGAGATATGTGCAGCTCCTATCGGGATTTGTCGGCACATTCGGGCGGTGTTGCTGGTCTTGTTTTAACCTGTCGAAGTGTCTTGAGTTACCGAGATACCGAGTCTGATCGGAACGTCTTGGGAGGAGGTCTATTCCTTCGTTGACCGTGAGAGCTTGTCATGGGCTAAGTTGGGACCCCCCTGCAGGGATTGATCTTTCGAAAGCCGTGCCCGCGGTTATGGGCAGATGGGAATTTGTTAATGTCCAGTTGTAGATAACTTTAATTAAACTTAATTAAAATGAATCAACCGTGTGTGTTACCGTGATGGCCCCTTCTCGGCGGAGTCCGGGAAGTGGACACGGTGTTGGAGTTATGCTTGCGCAGGATGTTCCTTTAGCTTCTCGCTCGTGCTTCGCCTTCTCTTCTCGCTCTCTTTTGCGTATAAGTTAGCCACCATATATGCTAGTCGCTTGCTGCAGCTCCACATATATTTGCCTTATCCATTCCTATGAGCTTAAATAGTCTTGATCGCGTGGGTGTGAGATTGCTGAGTCCCTGTGGCTCACAGATACTACAACTCCAGATGCAGGTTCAGGTGATTCCGCTCCAGGTGACGAGTACGAGCTCAAGTGGGAGTTCGACGAGGACTCTCAGCGATACTACGTGTCCTTTCCGGATGATCAGTAGTGGTGCCTAGTTGAGGTTATCGATTCAGGACCTTGTCGCATGTTGGGGGGTCTTTTCTATTCTGGCGCCGTAGTCGGGCCATGAGTGTTTGTTTGATGGATGTTATTTATGTACTCTGATGTGACGTGGCGAGTGTAAGCCAACTATGTTATCTTCCCCTTTTATTATGTATTACATGGGATGTTGTAATGATTGCCTGACTTGCGACATTGCTTTCAATGCGGTTATGCCTCTAAGTCGTGCCTCGACACGTGGGAGCTATAGCCGCATCGAGGGCGTTACAAGTTGGTAATCAGAGCCATCCCCGACCTTAGGAGCCCCATTGCTTGATCGTTTTAGCAGCCGAGTTGTGTCTAGAAAAATGTTTTGAGTCCTTAGGAATTATATATCGGAGAGCTTAGGAATTCTTTTTACTTCCCAGTCTCCTCATCGCTCTGGTAAGGCATCCTGACGTAGAGTTTTGACTCTTCTCTTCTCAAATTTCACTAAAAAAAAATTTTTTTAGGTTCACGCGAGTATCTTGGTTTTGTTCCGATGGTTTTGTGACGAGAACATTGTTCTTGGTGCCTCCTGTCTTTAGGGGTTGTGGCAGTGTCCCGGGGAGTTGAGCTCCGAGGTGTTGTCGTCACAATTTTATCGTTGCAATTCTAGTATAGTTGAGATATGTTCGCCGACATCGAAAATCTCTTTTATGCAGTTCGTTGGTGAGATAACCTCGACGCCACCCAGTACTGGGGCGGGAGTTCGGGAGTATCGCCATAACTTGTATAACGGATGCTTTTCGAAGGTTGAGGTAGATGGTTTCCGAAGTTTTCCTGGTTATGTGTTGAAGGATGGATACAGCTGGATGTAGGATTTGCTAGTTTGGGTGAGATATTGTGCTTCCCCTGTATCCCCAACACCTGATTGCATAACCGGAAAGGTTCGGGAGTTTCATAGGTGGGAATTCTAGTAGCTCTAGTTCTTCTTCCACGGATATTGGTTTGAGATTGGGATTTCTTACCGATTATTCGTTCTTGATCCGTACCTTGTTGAATTTTTTTTCTTCCTTAATTCTTCGTGGCTTCTCAATTTATGGATATGCGACCATTTGAAGAGGAATGCATTCGTTCATTTTGTTCGGATGTGAAGACTATATGTTGCAATTTTTCATTCCGTTGGATTCAGCTTCTATATTGTTGTCTATCTATGTGCTAATGGTGGTCAACCTCTTCAGGATGGCTCCTCCAACGCGCACGACTCCGAATCCTAATCCGCCTCCACCTCCGCCTCCTCCGGAAGCATGGCAAGCTGTGATGGCCGCTACTAATGCAAACACACAGTTGATCATGCAAATCCTTCAAGAGCGCAATCAAGGCAGTCAAGGAAATCAAGGCCATAATCAGCACCACTTTGCTACTCTGAACCAGTTCCTTGCTAATGGCCCAAAGACGTTCAGCAGTTGTGTTGAGGCTACAGATGCTGACGATTGGCTAGTGGATCTGGGCAAGCATTTTGAATGCAGCAACGTCAGGCCTGAAGATTTCGTCAAGTTCGCTTCTTTCCAGCTCAAAGATCAGGCTGCAGAGTGGTTCCAGCAGTATAAGGATTCCAGAGGTGGACGTCTGATCACTTGGGACGATTTCCGTCAAGATTTCCGCGCTCATCACATCCCTCAAAGTGTGGTTGAGAGTAAGCGTCAGGAATTCCGCAATCTGAAGCAAGGCTCCTTGTCTGTCTATGACTACAACAAGTTGTTCCAGAAGCTCGCCCGTTTTGCCAAGCAGGATGTTCCTGATGAGAAGAGTATGATCTATCAGTTCAGGGGTGGTCTTCGTGAGGAAATTCAGCTCGCTCTTGTCCTCTTTGAGCCGTTGAGATACGATGAGTTCTACAACATGGCACTGAAGCAAGAGGCTGCTCAGATGAGGTGTGATGCTTCCAGGAAGCGTGCCAGAGATATTACTCCGTCTTCCTCTACTCAAGTGGTCAAGCAGCAGAAGTATTGGCTTCCTCCTCCTCCGTTCCGTCAGCCGTATCAGCAGAAGAGTAAAGGTGGCAGTGGTTTCTCCCACCCACCCAACCCAGGCTTTCAGAACAAGGCTCCGTCTCAAGCTCCAAGATCGAGTGCTTCGTATCACCGTCCGCTTTCAGAGGTCACGTGCAACAAGTGCCAACAGAAGGGTCACTATGCCAACAAGTGTACCAACCAGAGGCGTCTTCCTCCTCCTCCTCCTGTCAGATCGGCAAGTACAGCTGTGGTCAAGCATAACCCCAAGTCCGCCAAGGTCAACTTGATGAATGCAGCTCAGGCAGAGGACTCGTCAGATGTGATCATGGGTAACCTTCCTGTTAATGATATTCCTGCAAATGTTCTTTTTGACACGGGTGCATCGCATTGTTTCATCTCGAGACCATTTTCATCTAAGCATGGGTTGCCTTCACAAATTTTGCCTAGTCCTTTAGCAGTTGTCTCTCCCGGTAAGCGCATGCAGGCTAACTCCATCGTTCCGGATGTTTCTATCACTCTGGGTGACTACAAGTTCTTGGCTTCTCCTACGGTTCTTGGCAACTCGGATATCGATCTTATTCTCGGGATGGACTGGCTCTCTAAGCATAGAGCTCAGCTTGATTGTGCAGCCAGGCAGATTCAACTGACTCATTCGTCTGAGGATGTTATTGTCTTTGCCGCTTGGGATAATACCATCCGGTTGTTTTCTCTCAATGAGAAGGGTGAATTGGATGCTATTTCGCAGATTCCGGTTGTTTGCGAGTATCAAGACGTCTTTCCAGAAGAGCTCCCAGGAATGCCTCCGCACCGGCCAGTTGAATTTGTTATTGAACTTGAGCCCGGTACGGAACCTGTGTGCAAACGTCCTTACAAGCTCGGCCCCGAAGAGTTGAAGGAGTTGAAGAAACAACTCGATGAGCAAGAAAGATTGGGTCTCATTCGGCCTAGTACTTCTCCGTGGGGTTGTGGTGTTCTTTTTGTGAAGAAGAAGGATGGATCGAGTCGACTTTGTGTTGATTACCGTCCAGTAAACAAGAAGACCATCAAGAACAAATACCCACTTCCCAACATCAATGAGCTGTTCGAACAACTCAAGGGTGCTCAAGTATTCTCCAAGCTTGATCTCCGTATGGGTTATCATCAGATTCGTATTCGTGAGCAAGATATTCCCAAGACGGCGTTCAGAACAAGCTTTGGTTCTTATGAATACACCGTCATGTCTTTTGGCCTCGCCAACGCTCCTCCGACGTTCTCTCGTATGATGAACTTCATCTTCAACCCCTACACCAATGAATTCGTTTTGGTCTATCTCGACGACATTCTGGTTTTCTCGAAGAACAAGGAAGATCATGCCAAGCACTTGCGTTTGGTTCTTGACAAGCTCAGAGAACATCAGTTCTACGCCAAGTTCTCCAAGTGTGAATTTTGGCTCGATGAAGTTCTTTATCTTGGTCATATCATCTCTGCCAAGGGCATTTCCGTGAATCCTGAGAAGGTGTCTGCAATTGTGAATTGGGAACCTCCTCAGAACGTGAAGCAACTCCGCAGTTTCCTCGGTCTCGCAAGCTATTGCAGAAGATTCATTGAAAATTTTTCTAAGATCGCCAAGCCTCTCTCAAATCTTCTTCAGAAGCACGTCAAGTACGTTTGGTCTCCGGAGTGTGATATTGCTTTCAACACTTTGAAAGAGAAATTGATCACTGCTCCAGTTCTGACTCCGCCTGATGAAACCAAGCCGTACGAGATTTTTTGTGATGCCTCTCTCCAAGGTCTCGGTGCTGTACTGATGCAAGAGAAGAAAGTTGTTGCTTATACCTCTCGCCAGTTGAAACCTAATGAGAAGAACTACCCCACTCATGATCTCGAGTTGGCGGCAGTTGTGCACGCTTTGTTGACTTGGAGACATCTTCTATTGGGAAGGAAAGTGGATATTTTCACTGATCACAAGAGTCTCAAGTACATCTTCACTCAGCCTAATCTCAACCTCAGGCAGACTCGATGGGTCGAAATGATTCAAGAGTACAATCCGAGTATCGAGTATACTCCAGGCAAGGCTAATGTGATTGCTGACGCTTTGAGCAGAAAAGCATATTGCAACAGTCTGATTCTCAAGCCTTATCAACCCAAGCTTTGTGAAGCTTTCCGCAAACTTAATCTGCAAGTTGTTCCTCAAGGTTTCCTCGCCAACCTTCAAGTCTCTCCTACCTTAGAAGACCAGATTCGCCAAGCCCAACTTCTTGATGCTATGGTGAAGAAGGTGAAGATTGGTATTGCAAAGAGTCAGTCCAAGTACAAGTGCTACCGACTTGATGACAAGGACGCTCTCTTCTTCGAGGATCGAATTGTTGTGCCCAAAGGTGAACTCCGTAAGGTGATCATGAACGAGGCTCACAACTCTCTCCTCTCCATCCACCCTGGTAGTACGAAGATGTATCAGGACCTCAAGCAAACTTATTGGTGGACTCGAATGAAGCGCGAGATCGCTCAATTCGTGAACGAGTGTGATGTCTGCAGAAGAGTGAAGGCAGAACACCAAAGGCCAGCAGGTCTCCTCCAACCTCTTGCCATTCCAGAATGGAAGTTTGACCACATTGAAATGGACTTTGTGACTGGGTTTCCAAAGTCCAAGCGTGGCAATGATGCTATCTTCGTTGTCATCGACAAGCTCACCAAAGTGGCTCACTTTCTGCCTATCAAAGAGTCAATCACTGCAGCTCAATTGGCGGAACTCTATACCTCTCGCATTGTCTCTCTGCACGGTATTCCTCAAGTGATATCTTCAGACCGTGGCAGCATCTTTACCTCCAAGTTTTGGGATTCTTTTCAGAAGGCCATGGGCACCAACATCCGCTTCAGCACAGCTTTCCATCCTCAAACAAGCGGTCAAGTCGAGCGTGTCAACCAAATTCTTGAAGATATGCTCAGGGCTTGTGTGATTTCTTTCGGCATGAAGTGGGAGGATTGTCTTCCTTATGCTGAATTCTCATACAACAACAGCTTTCAAGCAAGTTCGGGCAAGGCCCCCTTTCAAATTCTGTATGGCAGGAAGTGTCGTACCCCTCTCAACTGGTCTGAAACCGGTGAACGTCAGCTGCTGGGTAATGACTTAATCACAGAAGCAGAAGAGATGTGCAAAGTCATTCGTGATAACCTCAAAGCAGCCCAGTCCCGCCAGAAGAGCTACTATGATAGTAAGCATCGTGATCTGGCTTTCGAGATCGGAGATCATGTTTACCTCCGCGTCTCTCCCATGAAAGGTACTCGTCGCTTCGGTATCAAAGGGAAGCTTGCCCCTAGATACGTGGGACCTTTCAAGATTGTCAGCAAGAGAGGCGACCTCGCCTATCAACTCGAGCTTCCTTCAAACTTTGCAAATGTTCATGATGTGTTCCATGTCTCTCAGCTTCGAAAGTGCTTCAAGACTCCTGACCGCACCGTCAACTTCGAGGACATTGAGCTCCAAGAAGATCTCTCCTATCGTGAGCACCCAGTTGCTATTCTCGAAGAGACTCAACGCAAGACTCGCAACAAGTCAATCAAATTTCTCAAAGTCAAGTGGTCACACCATTCCGACCGTGAAGCTACCTGGGAACGCGAGGATCACCTCCGTTCTGAGTACCCGGAGTTCTTTCAGTCCTAGATCTCGGGACGAGATCTTTTCGTAGTGGTGGAGTGTTGTAACGCCCCAGATATACTTTCCATATTTGTATCCAACTCTTGCCGTTTTCGGTGTCAAGTTATAATTATTTCTCGGGTTCGGGTCCTTGTCTCCATGTGTTGTTTTCGTTTTCATGCATCTCATACCATGTCATCTCGTGCATTGCATTTGCATACATGTTCATCTCATGCATTCGATAATTTTCCCCGTTGTCCGTTTTGCATTCCGGCGCTTCGTTCTCCTCCGGTGGTCATTTCTAGTTTTCCTTCGTGTGTGGGGATTAAACATTTCCGGATTGGACCGAGACTTGCCAAGCGGCCTTGGTTTACTACCGGTAGACCGCCTGTCAAGTTTCGTATCATTTGGACTTCGTTTGATACTCCAACGGTTAACCGAGGGACCGAGAAGGCCTCGTGTGTGTTGCAGCCCAACACCCTCCAAATTTGGCCCAAAACCCACCAAACTCTGCTCCATGTCCTAGAGCGTTCGATCACGATCGTGTGGGCGAAAACCGCACCTCATTTGGACTCTCCTAGCTCCCTCTATGCCTATATATACACCCCTCCGTTTTCGGATCTCTCCCTCTCCCCGAAACCCTAATAAAAAAAACATCCTCCGCCGCCGATGGACACGTCCGCCCCAGCGCCGGACGCGTCCGCCGCCGCCCGCCTCCGCCACTCAGGCGCTGCCACGTGGGCACGCGCCCACTTCGCCGCCGCCGGCCCGGGAGGCCCAGGAGGGGCCCCCGAGGCCCGATCGTCGCCCCGCCGCCTCACGCCCGCAGCCGCCGCCATCCTCCTCGCGGCCGGCCACCCGGGGCACCGGCGCCGCCGCTCGCCATCGTCGCCGGCCCACACCTCGAGCCGCGGCCCCGCCGTCCGCCGACGCGCCCGCCGCCGCCGAACCTCGCCGTGGCCACCACCGGGCCCCGCCGCCCTCGTCCGGCTCCTCCGGCGGCCGGGTCGGGCTCCGGCGAGCCTCCCCACGCCCCTGCGGTCCTCCACCGGCGAGCTCCAACTCCGGTGAACAGTGCCCCGCGGTCAACCTCGAAGTCCGTGCCCGCGAGATCCCGATCTGGATCTCAGATCCGAAATTCTAGGGTTGACTTTTTCCCTCTCCCTCTAATTTTTATGCATTCTTTGACTGCTCGTATCTCCGCAACCGTAGATCCGTTTTAGGCGTATGATATATCAAAATCTTCGTCTCGACATGTACATCATTTCAATCCATCGCATCTTTTGCATTTGAGGTCATCTTGATACCCAAAATGCTGTTAGAAGGAGGCTTCGTGAGTTAAATTGCAGATCCGTTAGTTCATCATGCACTTTTGTCATTTTTGCTATGTTTAATCCGTGCATGATATGCCTGTGCCCCTTTGGGATGTATTGTGAAGCATTTTGTCTTATTTCCAGAGGTGTCACCCATGCATTTTTAGGATGTGTGTGTTGTCTTGTGCAAGCTTGCGAAGAGAGGTACCTGAGGTTGCAGATTTCAGGGACTTAGTGATTTTCGCTAAGTCTGGGATATTTTAGTTCATGATGCTATATGTCCAGCTTGTTTCCTAGTGATCCGTGCCTCTTTTGAGGATGATCAGTAAGGGAGTTTTGATATTTATGTCATGCTCTATCCATCCATGTCTTTGTTGGTATTTGTGGAGTGCTCTAGGTTGACTCAATCGAGCTCAACTTTTGCTTCGTTGTTAATCTGGGCAGATCGGCAACTTGTTTGCGATTTCGCCGATGCTACCGTTAGCGTTTCATGCATGCTATGCCTTCGTTCTTGCCATGAGTAGCTAGCACTTTGTGCCTTCTTGCTGGTTATATGCTTTCCTTTCCATGACTTGCACCGTAGTGAGTGCATCGAGCTCGTTTACATGCCTTCGTGAGTTAAATTTCAGCATGTCTCAGTTTTCATTAAGTCTGAAAACTGATTGTGTTCGAGCGATGTTCGTGAGCTCGGTAGAGTATTTTGTGAACCCTTTTGGCCCCAGGTCACTTTGGGTGTTTTGTTAAGCTTGTTGAGTAGCTCCATGCCATGTTCTTACTTGTCATGTTCAGGTTTTCTATCATGTTGTTTTGCTGCTCCGAAGAGAGCATCGTGATCTGAGATTTCAGACTAGTGTTAATTTCACTAAGTCTGAAATCTGTTTTGCATTTGCGTTTTAGCCATGCTTGTTTGAACCTCTTAATGGATGAATTTGCCTATGGCTCAGTGCT
>NC_041383.1:20610651-20611030 GCF_002162155.2 Triticum dicoccoides
CATCTTGTGTACTTCACTGCCATGGTTTTTGTTTTCATGTTTGGTGGCTGTAGCATGTTCATTTCGTTGCATTTAGATGCCTACTTGCTGTAAATCGCAGACCGGTGTCATATCTTAAAACGCTCGCCATTTCCAAACCGTAGCTCCGATTCCATTGATCTTTATATCGTTTTCAAGCGATTTCATCCCCTCTATCCAGTGGCACACTTGGTTTTCCAAGTTGATGCCAGGCTCATGCATTTTCTGTCATATCTTGCATTTTGCATCCCGCATCGCATCCCGCATAGCATATCGTCATTTCATCATATTGCTTGGTCTTGCCCGTGGTTGATTGTATCCTTGTTGCTTGTTTGTCTTGTTGGGTAGAGCCGGGAGACGA
>NC_041383.1:20612526-20614207 GCF_002162155.2 Triticum dicoccoides
GGGAAGTGGACACGGTGTTGGAGTTATGCTTGCGCAGGATGTTCCTTTAGCTTCTCGCTCGTGCTTCGCCTTCTCTTCTCGCTCTCTTTTGCGTATAAGTTAGCCACCATATATGCTAGTCGCTTGCTGCAGCTCCACATATATTTGCCTTATCCATTCCTATGAGCTTAAATAGTCTTGATCGCGTGGGTGTGAGATTGCTGAGTCCCTGTGGCTCACAGATACTACAACTCCAGATGCAGGTTCAGGTGATTCCGCTCCAGGTGACGAGTACGAGCTCAAGTGGGAGTTCGACGAGGACTCTCAGCGATACTACGTGTCCTTTCCGGATGATCAGTAGTGGTGCCTAGTTGGGGTTATCGATTCAGGACCTTGTCGCATGTTGGGGGGTCTTTTCTATTCTGGCGCCGTAGTCGGGCCATGAGTGTTTGTTTGATGGATGTTATTTATGTACTCTGATGTGACGTGGCGAGTGTAAGCCAACTATGTTATCTTCCCCTTTTATTATGTATTACATGGGATGTTGTAATGATTGCCTGACTTGCGACATTGCTTTCAATGCGGTTATGCCTCTAAGTCGTGCCTCGACACGTGGGAGCTATAGCCGCATCGAGGGCGTTACACCCTACTTCACGCCAAGTCGAAGCTTCATAAGCACAAGAGAAGACCGCGAGACGAGCACCACCAAGATGGCGCTACGGCTACAACAACCACTTTGGCATCTTCGCCAAGTGCTATCAAGGCATCTTCGCCTTTGGACGTACGACATCTTCGCCTACTTCCCACGTGTACGCCTACATCGACTTCATCAAGTTCAAGGCGACAACATACAAGTGAGGGTGACACTTCCATCTTCGGAAGCCCCCCAAGGAAGATGGCCGAGCATGGGAAATTCTCTTCGGTCATGGAGACAAGCTATGAGGTGTGTGACGCCCGGATAATCATGCTACAGTAATCTCACGTTAATGATGCCATGTCACCTCGGTCACTGTAGTTAATCTCGGGTTGATTCGAAAACGTTTCAAATTCAAATTCAAATAATGTCAAATGACAAAGTTTTCAAAATATTAAACTAAAATGTTTGGGGTGTGTAGTTAAATGCCTGGGTAATTATAATAAAGCAAACACATTTTTATAAAATACCTAGATAATTTAAAATGATTTAAAACAGAAAAGAAAATAAATGAAAAAGAAAAGAAACTACAAAAACAGAAAACAAAAAAAAGACAAAAGAAAAGAACCCCTCTCCCTGGGCCGAATGGCCCAGCTAGCTACAGGCCGGCTCGGCCGGACCAGCCCACCCCACCTCACCTACTAACCCACCCAGGGGAGACCGAACCCTAACCCACTCCTCCCACTCCCCACGTCTCTCCTCTCCTCGTCCCGATCTGGATCAGGGACGAGCGCCCCCTCCCCCCATCGACGAGCACCCGACCTCCCTTCCCCTCGCTCTTCCTTAGCACCGCCGCCCTCCACGACGCAGGCGCACGCCACCGCCTTGGCGCTGCATCCCCCGCTCGATCTGGGCGCCCGCCTGCGCCCGGGGGCCCGATCCCGCTCCCCCATCGTCACCGTGCTCCGCCATCGCGCCCGGCGCCCGGTGTCTGCCTTGCCGTCGTCGTTTGCCAGCACCGCCCATCGCCTCCACGACCCCGACGCGCCACCTCCCCGCCATCGCGTT
>NC_041383.1:20614591-20622222 GCF_002162155.2 Triticum dicoccoides
TATTCGCCGGCCGCCCTCAGCGCGCGTTCGCGAGCCGCGCCCCACTCCCGCACCCAGCTGTCGCACCACCGCCCTCTATACGCGCCGGCCGCGAGCCCCACTGTCGCCCAGCCTCGCGCGGTTGGCCTCGCCGGCGGCCGCCCCTTCCTGTCGACGGCCCCTTGCCGTTTCCCGCCGCTGCCGCCAGCCATGGCCACGGCCGTGGCTGTGAATGTGTGTGTGCGTGTGTGGTCCAACTGGGCCACTGCCACACGGGGCAAGCCCCCCTGTTTTTTAAAGAAACGAAAATGTAAAAATAATAATGATCTAAAAACATTAATGCATTAATTAATTAACTTAATTAATCATGTTAGTTAACCTAATTAACTGAACTTAGTTAACTAAATCTGTTAATTAGTTAGGTCTATGACAGAATGACCCCACCCGTCAGCTTGACTGGTCAACGTTCAAAGTTGACCGCCGACATCACCCTGACATCATGCTGACATCATAATTGCATTTTCGAATTTAATTAAATTTGATAATTCTAAAAATGATTTAAATCTTTAAAAATTAATATAAAATAATCCGTAATCTGGATGAAAATACTTTGTACATGAAAGTTGCTCAGAACGACGAGACGAATCCGGATACGCAGCCTGTTCATCCGCCACGCGTCCCTAGCATAGTGAACCTGCAACATTTCACCTCCGGTTCATCTGTCTGAAAACGTGAAACACCGGGGATACTTTCCCGGATGTTTCCCCCTTTCGCCGGTATCACCTACTACCGCGTTAGGGCACACCTAACACCGCTCATTGTCATGTCATGCATCGTCATGCTTATGTTTGCATTGTATTTACTGTTTCTTCCCCCTCTTCTCTCCGGTAGACTACGAGACCGACGCTGCTGCTGCCCAGTTTGACTACGGAGTTGATGACCCCTACTTGCCAGAGCAACCAGGCAAGCCCCCCCCCCTTGATCACCAGATATCGCCTATTCTTCTCTATAGTGCTTGCATTAGAGTAGTGTAGCATGTTACTGTTCGGTTACTCCTATTCTGTTGCATAGCCTGTCATTGTTGCTACAGTCATTGATACCTTACCCGCAATCCTAAATGCTTAGTATAGGATGCTAGTTTATCATGATTGGCCCTAAACTCTTGTTAGTGTGCCTTGCTATACTATCGGGCCGTGATCACTTGGGAGGTGATCACGGGTATATACTATACATACATACATACTATACAGATGGTGACTAAAGTCGGGTCAGCTTGTTGAGTACCCGCAAGTGATTCCGATGTGGGGGCTGAAAGGACAGGTGGCTCCATCCCGGTAGAGGTGGGCCTGGATTCCCGACGGCCCTCGACTGTTACTTTGTGGCGGAGCGACAGGGCAGGTTGAGACCGCCTAGGAAAGAGGTGGGCCTGGCCCTGTTCGGCGTTTGCGGATACTTAACACGCTTAATGAGATCTTGGTATTTGATCTGAGTCTGGCTACTGGCCCATACGCACTAACCAACTATGCTGGAACAGTTATGGGCACTCGGTGTCGTGGTATCAGCCGAAGCCTTCTTGATGTCAGCGACGGAGCGGCGCGCACCGGATTGGACCGTGTAACGTGACTTCCTTTGTAATGGAGGTTGCTAGGTCTGCTTCCGGCCGCCCTCGCAACGTGCAGGTGTGCAATGGGCGATGGGCCCAGACCCCTGCACGCATAGGATTTAGACCGGCGGGCTAACCTTTCTGTTGTGCTTAGGTGGGGCTGCGACGTGTTGATCTTCCGAGGCCGGGCATGACCCAGGAAAGTGTGTTCGGCCAAATGGGATCGAGCGTGTTGGGTTATGTGGTGCACCCCTGCAGGGAAGTTAATCTATTCGAATAGCCGTGATCTTCGGTAACAGGACGACTTGGAGTTGTACCTTGACCTTATGACAACTAGAACCGGATACTTAATAAAACACACCCTTCCAAGTGCCAGATACAACCCGGTGATCGCTCTGTAACAGGGCGACTAGGAGGGGATCGCCGGGTAGGATTATGCTATGCGATGCTACTTGGAGGACTTCACTCTACTCTCTTCTACATGCTGCAAGACGGAGGCTGCCAGAAGTGTAGTCTTTGATAGGACTAGCTATCCTCCTCTTATTCTGGCATTCTGCAGTTCAGTCCACCGATATTGCCTCCTTACACATATACCCATGCATAAGTAGTGTAGCTCCTTGCTTGCGAGTACTTTGGATGAGTACTCACGGTTGCTTTGCTTCCTCTTTCCCCCCGTTTTCCAATTCTTCTCGGATGCCGCAACCAGACGTTGGAGCCCAGGAGCCAGACGCCACCGTCGACGACGACTACTACACTGGAGGTGCCTACTACTACGTGCAGGCGGCTGACGACGACCAGGAGTAGTTAGGAGGATCCCAGGCAGGAGGCTTGCGCCTCTTTCGATCTGTATCCTAGTTTGTGCTAGCCATCTTATGGCAACTTGTTTAACTTATGTCTGTACTCAGATATTGTTGCTTCCGCTGACTCATCTATGATCGAGCACTTGTATTCGAGCCCTCGAGGCCCCCTGGCTTGTATTATGATGCTTGTATGACTTATTTATGTTTTTAGAGTTGTGTTGTGATATCTTCCCGTGAGTCCCTGATCTTGATCGTACATGTTTGCATGCATGATTAGTGTACGATTCAATCGGGGGCGTCACAAGTTGGTATGAGAGCCGACTGCTTGTAGGAATCTTCCTTCCACACTCCTTGGCCGAAGTCGAGTCTAGACATTGCAAAACTTTTACTAACATGGTTGTGTGCCCTACGGGCCCACGTCGCCATTGGGTGGTATTAGTATTTTTTGCTCCTCGATCCTTACTCTAGGACTCTGATCTCTCTTCTATTCGGGTTAAATGATTTTCTAAAAATCTAAATTTAGGTTCTCGAGAACACTTTCTCCCGGAGAGCCCCTTCAGTCCAGATGATTGCCGGCTGCACCAGAAGATTTCGAAGTTACTCACCGATACTCTTTTGAGTCTTTGTGCCCGTTGCTTTTGCAATTCCCTACCACCGAAATATCCCTATGGATAAATACATACACTTGCCATTCTTACTTTTATTCCCAGTTGATCTTGTTATTACAAGATACCCTGAAATCCTCTTTATTGTTCCGAGAATATTTTGTGCCTACTGCCTTGCAGTTCCTTGCCACATGAATACCCCTACGGAAAATTTCTCGCCCTTATTGGGTATCCGCTCATTCCCCAGTTGTTCATGTGTTTCACAATGGTCTTCGAAATACTATTCGATCCTCCAGGAATCCTTAGTAGCTTATTGCTCTGCAATACTTGTCTGCTTGCATTATGGATGCTTTCCATATGTCTGGCAATATTCGTTAGTATCCTTAGGCACCGTCATTTTGATCCTATTGATTCAACATGAGTGTGAATGCACGCAATCATCATTTGATCCTTTTAAATTATCTTTCCGGCTCAGACGTCATTTTAAACATGAGCCGGTTCTTAACCAATCCAATTGCCGTCGGTTGTACCCCTAAGGATATTCAACTTATCCATCCCTAATCAGAACTTTGCTTCTGATCCTTTGATTTGGAAATCATAATTCTTTTACATGTGAGCTTTGAATTAGCCAGTTGCTTCTATAATCCAATGCCTTCGCATTCTTTCTTCAACTGGTTGCGTACCGATGCTCACATCAGCTCCGCTATCGACCGTCAGATCCTTTGTTGGATTACTATTCGGCAATGTCCTTCATATTTAATCGCCTTGTGAATTCTTCCCTCATACATAATGCCATTAGTAAATCCTATTCGTTGATTTTTGCCAACCTTGCTTTGCTTTCGAGCTGGTGATATTTATTCTTGAAGCTTGTGGTATACGTTACCATGATGCCCCGATGGGTTGAACCTATACCTTCCTTAATATGTGTGAACTCGAAAGTTTCACGAGTCATACTCTGCTTGTATTTTTGCCAGATAAAATTTCAACACTACAACTTCATCAAACGCGAGAAGTAAATGAAAGGTTATGCAGTGGAGAAGTGGGAGTCGACCTTGAACTTTGTGTTCATACCCATGGACACGATGTAGATCTTCTCATCGAAGCTTCTTTTAAAATTAATTATTCCCTTGGTATAAGTTCACCTTATATCTGGGATCTGGCCTTTTTCAATCATGGTTCCGAGCATGTTCTCCTTTAAATACCATTTCCTATGCAAGTTTAAGCACTTGTCTTCTACAGAGCAATCCCCCAGTCCAACCTCTACTTTGATCCGTCGTCGAGTATTACCCCCTGGTATCTCAAGGTTATCACGGAACACCATAACTTCTTATGAGTTCTTCATCAAGTACTACATTCTCACCGATTCCAATGTTTCCTAGGTTCTGAGTGGTTAGTCACTCAAATACATCGATAACTGAATCATGTCCTTTCTACGATTCAACCATTCTTAGCAATCTTCCTTGCTTACAAGTTTCTACCCGATCACTTCATCCCAAGCCTGATCGGCTATATCATTATCGTGCTAAATTTAACTGTGCTACCTGGTCCTTCTTCCTGAAGCACAAATTGTCGACGATGAGCTAAGCTTATGTCGATTTTCCTCAACATATCATTTTGTCTTGAACAGCAAGCTTGATTTCGAGTTTGTGTCGTACCCATGGTTCCAATAACCTTTCGCTTCATCATTCCTTTGATTTGATGTCGTCGCTAATTGATTACATCTTCTTGAAACCTCTCGACAAATGTGTCGTGATCTTCATCAACCTTATGAGCTCTTCCAGGATATCAATCAGATTCATGAAGATAATACCGTCCTTGCCCTCGATGATTTGTGTTATCATCGACCACTTTATTGCCTTCCGTTCAACACATACTTGTTCATGTTTTGTGTTATACCTTGAGATCCCTGCTATCCAACATTTGTTCTTCTTTTCCTTGGAGTATTACCATCTTTTAATATCAATGATATTGTGAGGACTGCTCCACCACTTAAGGAATTCTTGGTATTGTGATACTTCTCACCATCACCATTCTTTCTTGGGTCCTCGTATTGATTCCAACCGGGGTACCAACAAGTGAGCGGTGCTGTTTGGATTCTGCCCTTCTAGCAACCCTCTTGCTTTGAAGTTAATGGTCGGCCGTTCATTCTTAGACTATTGATTATTGAATCACCATTCCGACATTGGTCGTACAACCCAGCCCATATTCGGGTGCACCTTTCAACCAATGTTTAAATGTGTATGCTGTCCTCGAGCATACATCATTATATCATTTGATCTGGCAAATGTTATCTCTTTGTTCATATAATTGTGGAAATCCATTTTTTTGGAAATCTCAATTAATTAGCACTGAGTCCACCAGCCATCTCCTCCCCTCTCCTTGATTTAATGATGAACGCTTGTTTCGGAACATGCTTCCATAGTTCATTTCCCGAGAATCTTACAATGTCATCTCGTCAATTTGTGGTACACCTTTTCTTCTCATGCATCCTAAGTCGAAGGTATCCTGACACCAATCGGATCTGAACCTCGGACAGATATGATGGTTGGAACATATTTCCAAGAGTTATAACATTGATCTTTTTATGACCCGGTAAGGTGATGGCATGCCCAGCACACCTGGCCGGATGACCTGCTGTTATAGTTTCCTTATTAGCAAGGTTATCCATTCTTCCATGAGGAAATTGTAAGACTTATTCTACAAGTTGTTCCTGATGGATCCTTCCTGTATCCAAAGTCTGACCTTTGCTTGAAGACCATGTCAATACTATCTCGAAGCATGTCTGTGGTACTCCGATTTTCAACAAGAACATTTGAAGCCCAATGCTAAATGTTTCCTGCTCAATTATCCAAACACCGCTGTATGGGTAATGTCATGAAATTCCTCTCCCCTTACATAAATGGTTTTCTACTTTCTATCCTGTCATGGATATCATGCTCTGTTTGTCCTTGGGAAGGAAATACCCCGAAATATGTGTTTTAACACATTTTCCTTTCCATTGTTCTGTTTAATCTAATAATCATATTTTCCTTCCCATTGTTTGATTTAACCTTTCTTGTGATCTATATGACCTAAGCAGTAATATTCTCTTGCTTATGTAAACACCTCGTGGTACCGCTCTGTCAGTAAGACCCTGTTACTATTGTTGATGACATTCCGGTAGCCACCGATGGACGAGAACCTTGCCTATTGGCCCGCCTCGTTCAACGAGCAGGAAAATGGTTCTCTTCGTCCCTCGCCCTTGGTATCGATGTTGTTGCCGACATAACTGATAGGCTACCCTCTGACACGCCTTACTATCGTGACCGTGCAAGATGTCGGCCCCCTTCCTACTTTCAACCACATGGTGGGCCCATAACCCACAGTTCCACAGGATCGAAACCTGACTCTCCTGTACCACCCGTTCCCAAAGATTATTCCTCGCGCATGGCCTCATATGTAATTCACGGGCCACCGTCCTAGTGATCTATTCTGGTAACAGACACAATATTCAATCTTGTTGCTTGGACCCCTTTCGCATGTTCTTTCAGACATCGAACGATTGCATATCCGTTTGAAACTTCTCAGGGTACCTTCTTACTTTACTCTCGATATTTTCTTAAGTATCTGTTCGAGAGTTACTTTCTACCACTTTCCCTGAGTTATCTGC
Organism: Triticum dicoccoides; assembly: GCF_002162155.2. Lineage (NCBI taxonomy): Eukaryota > Viridiplantae > Streptophyta > Magnoliopsida > Poales > Poaceae > Triticum > Triticum dicoccoides. Next base: position 20,621,228 of record NC_041383.1, read on the forward strand.
TAGATAGTCAACCTTGTAAGGTCTGTTCTTTCGAAGATACCCACTATCCTTTTCGTAAGTACGATGGAACCCCCGAAGAAAGGATGAGGACTTCATCATGATGCCCTGAAGAAGAGGAATGGAGACAGCAACACAATGGATCGACCTCTTCTAGAAGAGCAACCAAGACCGATGACACCCGTTAAAATTTCGTAACCAGAATTTTCCCCCTTACTCCCCTCTTAAATCTCGGGATGAGATTTCTTGTAGTGGAGGAGAATTGTGACGCCCGGATAATCATGCTACAGTAATCTCACGTTAATGATGCCATGTCACCTCGGTCATTGTAGTTAATCTCGGGTTGATTCGAAAATGTTTCAAATTCAAATTCAAATAATGTCAAACGATAAAGTTTTCAAAATATTAAACTAAAATGTTCGGGTGTGTAGTTAAATGCCTGGGTAAATATAATAAAGCAAACACATTTTTATAAAATACCTAGATAATTTAAAATGATTTAAAACAGAAAAGAAAATAAATAAAAAAGAAAAGAAACTACAAAAACAGAAAACAAAACAAAAAAAAGACAAAAGAAAAGAACCCCTCTCCCTGGGCCGAATGGCCCAGCTAGCTACAGGCCGGCTCGGCCGGACCGGCCCACCCCACCTCACCTACTAACCCACCCAGGGGACACCGAACCCTAACCCACTCCTCCCACTCCCCACGTCTCTCCTCTCCTCATCCCGATCTGGATCAGGGACGAGCGCCCCTCCCCCCATCGACGAGCACCCGACCTCCCTTCCCCTCGCTCTTCCTTAGCACCGCCGCCCTCCACGACGCAGGCGCACGCCACCGCTTTGGCGCTGCCAGCCCCGCTCGATCTGTGCGCCCGCCTGTGCCCAGGGGCCCGATCCCGCTCCCCCCATCGTCGCCGTGCTCCGCCATCGCGCCCGGCGCCCGGTGTCTGCCTTGCCGTCGTCTTTTGCCAGCACCGCCCATCGCCTACTCGACCCCGA
>NC_041383.1:20622562-20673417 GCF_002162155.2 Triticum dicoccoides
TTGATGCGCCGCCCGCCATGGCCCTGTTCGCCGGCCGCCCTCAGCGCGCGTCCGCGAGCCGCGCCCCACTCCCGCAACCAGCGGTCGCACCACCGCCCTCTGTACGCGCCGGCCGCGAGCTCCACTGTAGCCCAGCCTCGCGCTATTGGCCTCGCCGGCGGCCGCCCCTTCCTGTCGACGGCCCCTTGCCGTTTCCCGCCGCTGCCGCCAGCCATGGCCACGGCCGGGGCTGTGAATGTGTGCGTGCGTGTGTGGTCCAACTGGGCCACTGCCACACGGGGCAAGCCCCCCTGTTTTTTTAAAGAAACGAAAATGTAAAAATAATAATGATTTTAAAAACATTAATGCATTAATTAATTAACTTAATTAATCATGTTAGTTAACCGAATTAACTAAACTTAGTTAACTAAATCTGTTAATTAGTTAGGTCTATGACAGAATGACCCCACCCACCAGCTTGACTGGTCAACGTTCAAAGTTGACCGCTAACATCACCCTGACATCATGCTGACGTCATAATTGCATTTTCTAATTTAATTAAATCTGTTAATTCTAAAAATGATTTAAATCTTTAAAAATTAATATAAAATAATCCGTAATCTGGATGAAAATACTTTGTACATGAAAGTTGCTCAGAACGATGAGACGAATCCGGATACGCAGCCTGTTCATCCGCCACGCGTCCCTAGCATAGTGAACCTGCAACATTTCACCTCTGGTTCATCTGTCCGAAAACGTGAAACGCCGGGGATACTTTCCCGGATGTTTCCCCCTTTCGCCGGTATCACCTACTACCGCGTTAGGGCACACCTAACACCGCTCATTGTCATGTCATTCATCGTCATGCTTATGTTTGCATTGTATTTACTGTTTCTTCCCCCTCTTCTCTCCGGTAGACTACGAGACCGACGCTACTGCTGCCCAGTTTGACTATGGAGTTGACGACCCCTACTTGCCAGAGCAACCAGGCAAGCCCCCCCTTGATCACCAGATATCGCCTATTCTTCTCTATACTGCTTGCATTAGAGTAGTGTAGCATGTTACTGTTCGGTTACTCCTATTCTGTTGCATAGCCTGTCATTGTTGCTACAGTCATTGATACCTTACCCGCAATCCTAAATGCTTAGTATAGGATGCTAGTTTATCATCATTGGCCCTACACTCTTGTCAGTCTGCCTTGCTATACTATCGGGCCGTGATCACTTGGGAGGTGATCACGGGTATATACTATACATACATACATACTATACAAATGGTGACTAAAGTCGGGTCAGCTCGTTGAGTACCCGCAAGTGATTCCGATGTGGGGGCTGAAAGGACAGGTGGCTCCATCCCGGTAGAGGTGGGCCTGGGTTCCCGACGGCCCCTGATTGTTACTTTGTGGTGGAGCGACAGGGCAGGTTGAGACCGCCTAGGAGAGAGGTCGGCCTGGCCTTGTTCGGCATTCGTGGATACTTAACACGCTTAACGAGATCTTGGTATTTGATCTGAGTCTGGCTACTGGCCTATACACACTAACCAACTACGCGGGAACAGTTATGGGCACTCGGCGTCGTGGTATCAGCCGAAGCCTTCTTGACGTCAGCAACGGAGCGGCGCGCGCCAGATTGGACCGCGTAACGTGACTTCCTTTGTAATGGAGGTTGCTAGGTCTGCTTCCGGCCGCCCTCGCAACGTGCAGGTGTGCAATGGGCGATGGGCCCAGACCCCTGCGCGCATAGGATTTAGACCGGCGGGCTGACCTCTCTGTTGTGCCTAGGTGGGGCTGCGACGTGTTGATCTTCCGAGGCCGGGCATGACCCAGGAAAGTGTGTCTGGCCAAATGGGATCGAGCGTGTTGGGTTATGTGGTGCACCCCTGCAGGGAAGTTAATCTATTCGAATAGCCGTGATCTTCGGTAACAGGACGACTTGGAGTTGTACCTTGACATTATGACAACTAGAACTGGATACTTAATAAAACACACCCTTCCAAGTGCCAGATACAACCCGGTGATCGCTCTCTAACAGGGCGACGAGGAGGGGATCGCTGGATAGGATTATGCTATGCGATGCTACTTGGAGGACTTCACTCTACTCTCTTCTACATGCTGCAAGACGGAGGCTGCCAGAAGCATAGTCTTCGATAGGACTAGCTATCCCCCTCTTATTCTGGCATTCTGCAGTTCAGTCCACTGATATTGCCTCCTTACACATATACCCATGCATAAGTAGTGTAGCTCCTTGCTTGCGAGTACTTTGGATGAGTACTCACGGTTGCTTTGCTTCCTCTTTCCCCCGTTTTCCTCTTCTTCTCGGATGCCGCAACCAGACGTTGGAGCCCAGGAGCCAGACGCCACCGTCGACGACGACTACTACACTGGAGGTGCCTACTACTACGTGCAGGCGGCTGACGACAACCAGGAGTAGTTAGGAGGATCCCAGGCAGGAGGCCCGCGCCTCTTTCGATCTGTATCCCAGTTTGTGCTAGCCATCTTATGGCAACTTGTTTAACTTATGTCTGTACTCAGATATTGTTGCTTCCGCTGACTCGTCTATGATCGATCACTTGTATTCGAGCCCTCGAGGCCCCCTGGCTTGTATTATGATGCTTATATGACTTATTTATGTTTTTAGAGTTGTGTTGTGATATCTTCCCGTGAGTCCCTGATCTTGATCGTACATGTTTGCGTGCATGATTAGTGTACGATTGAATCGGGGGCGTCACAAGGTGCCACATCATATGGGCCTCGAACACCAAGATGGTGACAAGACGGTCGAGCAAGGGCTAGCCCCTTCGACCACGGCTATGAGCGCGAACCTCTTCAACAACACAAAGACGACACCCACATTGGACTCATACTCCAAGTCAAGCTACGTGACCGCGCATGGAGACATTTGCACCTACATCTCTCCGACACCCATATATGTTAAGATGTCCCATTTGTCATGTGAGGAGAGCCACCACCCCATGAGTGACATGAGTGACTCCACCATACGTGACATTGAGAGCATTTCCTATGAGAGGATGAGTGTGACCACCACTAGCCCCACACATGAGAGCATGCCACACATCTTATGTGAGGTTGAGCGCCATTTGAGTGACTCCACCAACCATGTGAGTGAGAGCATCCTTGAGGGAGTGAGTGAACCACAACACTTAGAGAGTGAGGTAGTTGACACGGCACGTGAGGCCACTATGATTTCTAACGACTTAACCTCCACTCCTAGTGTGTTTTCTTCTTTGGTGCTAGGTCTCCTACATGACGACGTGCCTAACCCCGACGAGTCCATCCCTCCAAGGGGAAAACCGATGGCCATGGTGGACGATGATGCACCCCCCACATGGTTCCATCAAGATGAAGATGACAACGAGACGATCTTCAACACCTCACCTACAACACATGAGCAACGCTCCAAAGGTAACATAGGTGATGGTGCTTCTCTTGTACCACTAGTGGACTCTCTTGACATCGATTGCTCCCATGATGTTGACACACCCATTTCCATGCTTCATGCTAGTGAGACTTCTTCATGCCTTGACTTACCTATTTATGATGAATATGATGATGAGCATGTTGAGTTGCCTAGTTGTGATGCTATGATCCATAGGATATCTTGTGAAAATTCTTTTGGTCACATCATGTTTGACAATCCATTGAACTTGTCATATGCTATGAGTGAGATCTCCCATATTGCATCATTACAATCTCAACATAGTAACTATGCATGCCCCATTAAAATCAATTCCATTTGCACTTATGGCATAGATGACGAGATGATGGTCATTGGCTTTTGTTTTTCATGTGATGATATTGCCATGCTTCCTTTACATGATTTGCGCAATTCATCTACTATGCCATGCCATGATCACATTGTTCCAAATATGCATTGTTTTGGATGTTGTCAATATTCTCCATGTAATGTTTCTACTCATGCTAATGAGGAGACCCCCATAGTTTCCTCAAACATATTAGGAGATTTTGATGCATTCCATACTTCCCATGATTCCCATAATTGCGTGCACCATATGCATTCCATGAATAACATTGCTCTAGATATTTCTCATGATGCATTACATCCTTTGAATCTCCATTATGACATATATCATAACAAACCTCTCATGATGGATGACATGTTTCTATATCACGCATCTCATTTATTTGAGCATTGGCTATTTAGTGCTAACCAACACATGCATGTGCGCATCATGATGGATGATGTGTACATATACCATGCACACACAATTTTCTCTTTGTCTTTGTTTTGTGTAGGTCCTCATGTATACTCGTCAACCTCTCAATCCCAAGAGTTGACGAAACGAGCTCTTGAGAGCAACGATGACTTGGGATCCCGTGGAGTATCCTCACCACTGTTCCCTTCGCGCAAGGACTACGCGCATCTCTTTTACTTGGCTCTCACACGACTATGGGCTATCTACCACTTTTCACCTTATGCCCATACTATCGTGTTCACTTTGCATGTTATACTTGTTTCTATGCCTTTGCCATGCAATTGTGACCCTTGCTTGCATTTAGCCATGATGCACCATTATGATACTCCTATGTGTATTTGCATGCTTGGTGGAGATCCTTGTTGCTTTTGCCATGTTTATCATGTGCCCCATGCTATTGATGCTTGTTGTGTTGGTAGAGTCATGATGCCCCATTGCTACTCACATATGGCCTCTCGCCAATACATTGATGATATTTTGCTCATATCTTGCTTTCATGTTTGTGCTATGTCATGTCCATTATTTATGCCCACTATTTGCACACATGACATGCTTGCCATGATTCCTTCTAGTATGTTGCATCTTCGCACTACTATCTTGCTTGACTTGATCGCTATGATTGCTTGCTATATTGCATCACCCATGTTCCACTATTACTTGCTTTCTTGGGTTGATGACATATATGCTCATGCCTCTCACATGCTATATCTTGATCATTGTCTCTTGTGTCCATTAGTTGCCTCTTTCATATCCACTTGTATTGAGTGCAACCATACTATGCTTATTGATCTTGGAGACTTTGACACCTTACTTTTGATGCATGCTTGTTTGATTGAGCCTATTGTACTTGGTTGTTCTTGCATCATATGCCTCCATACTATGACACGCTCCCTTGTACTTTCTTATGATGAGCATGATGCATACACTTGTTGGGTATCTTACCACTCGAATGATAGGTTTTGCACTTCCGCTAACCTCATTTGTTTTTCCGAGTGTTTGTCATGTTCTTTCATTTTGAAGGATTCACAAGGCATGACCGTCATGAGACATATTGGTTGTGAAGGCATACAGGATGTACAACTCCAACATCTTTGGGAACTTTCTTGAGGTGAAATCCTTCTCTTTGAGCCATCCTCAAATGCGCATATTGGATGGGTCACTCTTTCATTGTTGTTTCCTTCTTGTTGTCTACATGATACATCTCGTGAACGGAGGAGCGACATTGGAGATTGGCTACATGGACCTTCACATTGAGGAGCGCTTGCACTTATTGGATGCACCTTCGGAACTCCACTCATGCCTCGATATCGAGCTTTGGTACACCAACACCTCCATATTTGTTGATTGTGCTCATACATGTCATGCTCGATGGACATATCATACTCACCACAAGTTTGCACCCTATGCATGGATTGACTCACATTATGCTTGCCTTGTTGCATCTATTTCCATGTCATCCATGATATATGAGCTTGTTCACTTCCTTAGAAAATTTGTTGTGATCTACCTTGATGGCATATTCATACATCATGATCATATTGTCCACCATCAATTGCATGATAGCTTACACATATTGAGCATCCATTGCCATATTCATGCTATTGATAAACCGTCTCACTATGACATCATTTTGCACCGTGGTTGCATTGCTCATATTCATAACACATTTGTATACACAGTGATTGCTTTTCCTCCCATGAATGCTTTGCATCTCATTCTAGATCAACTTGATAAGCTTCATGCGCTTTGTCACGACCAATCTTGCCGCACGGACTCATTCTTACATGATGGACACTTTGTGTGCGCTAACCATTGTATTTCCAAGTGTTGCTTGTGTTTGCTCTTTTTGCATGTCTATCATTCCGGCGACACCTTGGACTACTTGGATTGCGCCATGTCTTCAACTTCGTCCAACTACAAGTCCATCTATGACAACCGTTTCCATGGTGATGAGGATCACGATCCGAGGTCGGATCTTTCCCAAGGGGGGGAGATGATGCGGAGCATCCCACGTTCATCCCCATGTACACTCCGACTATTCTCCAAGCCCCAAGAGGACATATGACGAGACCTCGAATATACACCATGGGACACAAGGTGAACTCGCTCCTCTTTAAACCTTCACTTTCTACATGTGAGACATGGCTACTACCTCATGCATGGATCTTGCATATACTCAGGTACGATCGAGACGACCATGGAGAATCCAAGGACCGAGGCCAAGCATGGAAGAGAAGGAGGAAGAGAACCTGGCCGCTCCAGAACGAGCGGTACAACCGGTCAACAACCTCCCGAGCGGTACAACCGGCCGACTATCTCCCAACAACCGGCCACCTTTCTGTGATCGAGCAGTGCAAGGCCGGTACTGCACCGGATGTACCGGTAATTACCGAATGACCGGTACTACCGCCCGACAACCGGTACAACCGCTGGCCCCTCCGACGTCCATGTCCATAAGCCAGCGCCTGACCTCCCAGCGGTAGTACCGCCTTCCTCGTTCGGTACTTCCACCCTGCATGAGTTACCAGTGGTACAACCGCCCCCGCGACCGGTACAACCGGCCTGTCTGCGCACAGTGTATTGGGCCGAGCCCATGTACCCCTTCGCCCTCACTTACCCCTTCGTGGCTCTAGACTATATATACTCCTCCACCTCCTCCTAGTTAGGGTTAGCATTGGTTTAGCTCATATTTGTGTGAGAGCCTTGCTCATCCACTTGGATACTTCTCCTCGGAGTTCACGACCTCTTCGGAGAAGATCCCCCAAGCGGATTCAAGACCCCTTTCTAGGGAAGATCATCAAGACCTCCGTACGGAGAAGAACGGTTCCTTTGTATCCTTACCTTTGTTGATTGTGGATCATGTGTTACTCTTTGTTCTTGGTGATCTAGCACTTGTGTGATTGATTCCTTGTCGGTTTAGTGATTCTCTCTCGTTTTCCCCGTGTTTCTCCTTTGTGCTTCCGCGTGTTCTTCGTGATTCCTTGTAGGATCCACTCCAAACATGAAACATCGTCACCATAGGGTTCCGCCCTACATCAAGTTCTTTATGACTAATGTGAGTCCATGGATATACGCACACTCATCCTTCCACTTTGCTAGCCTTTCTTATTACCGCGCAACTTTCGCCGGTATTGAACCCATTATTTACCTTCCTCAAAACAGCCACCATACCTACCTACTATGGCATTTCCATAGCCATTCCGAGATACATTGCCATGCAACTTTCCACCATTCCGTTTATTATGACACGTTTCATCATTGTCATATTGCTCTTTGCATGATCATGTAGTTGACATCGTATTTGTGGCAAGGCCACCTTCATAATTTTCATACATGTCACTCTTGATTCATTGCATATTCCGGTACACCGCCGGAGGCATTCATATAGAGTCATATCTTGTTCTAGCTTTGAGTTGTAATTCTTGAGTTGTAAATCCATAAAAGTGTGATGATCTTCATTATTAGAGCATTGTCTCGGTGAGGAAAAGGATGATGAAGACTATGATTCCCCCACAAGTCGGGATGAGACTTCGCACTTTACAAAAGAAAAAAAAGAAGAAGAAAAAAAGAGAAAGGCCAAAAAAAGAGGCCAAAGAAAAAAAAAGAAAAAAAATAAAATGAGAGAAAAAGAGAGAAGGGACAATGCTACTATCTCTTTTTCCACACTTGTGCTTCAAAGTAGCACCATGATATTCATGATAGAGAGTCTTCTATGTTGTCACTTTCATATACTAGTGGGAATTTTTCATTATATAACTTGGCTTGTATATTCCAATGATGGGCTTCCTCAAAATGCCCTAGGTCTTCGTGAGCAAGCGAGTTGGATGCACACCCACTTAGTTCTTTTTGTTGAGCTTTCATATATTTATAGCTCTAGAGCATCCCTTGCATGGCAATCCCTACTCACTCACATCGATATCTATTGACGGACATCTCCATAGACCGTTGATACGCCTAGTTGATGTGAGACTATCTTCTCCCTCTTTTTGTCCTCACAACCACCATCTTTTACCACCTAAGTGCTATGTCCATGGCTTACGCTCATGTATTGCGTAAGAGTTGAAAAAGCTGAAGCGCGTTAAAAAGTATGAAACAATTGCTCGGCTCGTCATCGGGGTTGTGCATGATGGGAGTATTTTGTGTAATGAAAATGAAGCATGGCCTAACTATATGATTTTGTAGGGATAAGCTTTCTTTGGCTATCCTATTTTGATAGGACATGATTATTTGTTAGTATGCTTTGAAGCATTATTATTTTTATGTTTTATAAGATTTTATCTTGAATCATTTGGATCTGAACATTCATGCTACAATAAAGAAAATTACATTGAGAATTATGCTAGGTAGCATTCCACATCAAAAATTCTGTTTTTATCATTTACCTACTCGAGGACGAGCAGGAATTAAGCTTGGGGATGCTTGATACGTCTCCAATGTATCTATAATTTTTGATCGTTCCATGTTATTATATTACCCCTTTTGGATGTTTATGGGCTTTATTTTACACATTATTATCATTTTGGGACTAACCTACTAACCGGAGGCCCAACCCGTATTGCTGTTTTTTTTTGCCTATTTCAGTATTTCGAAGAAAAGGAATATCAAACGGAGTCCAAACAGAATGAAACCTTCGGGAGCGTGATTTTTGGAACGAACGTGATCGAGAGGACTTGGAGTGCAAGTCAAGAAGCAGCCGAGGCGGCCACGAGAGGGTAGGGCGCCCCCCTATAGGGCGAGCCCCCTATCTCGTGGGCCCCTCGGGTGGCCACCGACGTACTTCTTCCTCCTATATAAGCCTACATACCCTAAAAACATCCAGGGAGCACCCGAAACACAATTTCCAACGCCGTAACCTTCTGTATCCGCGAGATCCCTTCTTGGAGCCTTTGTCGGTGCTCCGCCGGAGGGGGAATCAACCACGGAGAGCTTCTACATCAACACCATAGCCCCTCCGATGAGTTGTGAGTAGTTTACCACAGACCTTCGGGTCCATAGTTATTAGCTAGATGACTTCTTCTCTATTTTTGGATCTCGATACAATGTTCTCCCCCTCTCTTGTGGAGATCTATTCGATGTAATCTCTTTTTGCGGTGTGTTTGTCGAGATCTGATGAATTGTGAGTTTATGATCAAGTTTATCTATGAGAAATATTTGAATCTCCTTTGAATTCTTTTATGTATGATTGAGTTATCTTTTCAAGTCTCTTTGAATTATCAGTTTGGTTTGGCCTACTAGATTGATCTTTCTTGCCATGGGAGAAGTGCTTAGCTTTGGGTTCAATCTTGCGGTGTCCTTACCCAGTGACCAAAAGGGTTGCAAGGCACGTATTGTATTGTTGCCATCGAGGATAAAAAGATGGGGTTTATATCATATTGCATGAGTTTATCCCTCTACATCATGTCATCTTGCTTAATGCGTTACTCTGTTCTTTATGAACTTAATACTCTAGATGCAGGCGGGAGTCAGTCGATGTGTGGAGTAATAGTAGTAGATGCAGGCAGGAGTCGGTCTACTTGTTGCGGACGTCATGCCTATATACATGATCATGCCTAGATAATCTCATAACTATTCGCTTTTCTATCAATTGCTCGACAGTAGTTTGTTCACCCACCATAATACTTATGCTATCTTGAGAGAAGCCTCTAGTGAAACCTATGGCCCCCGAGTCTATCTCTTATCATATTTGCTTCCAATCTACTTTTATTTGCATCTTTACTTTTTGCATCTATATTATACAATACCAAAAATATATTTATCTTATCATACTATCTCTATCAGATCTCACTTTCACAAGTGTCCGTGAAGGGATTGACAACCCCTTTATTGCGTTGGTTGCGAGTTCTTTGTTGGTTTGTGTAGGTGCGTGGGACTTTTGAGGAGCCTCCTACTAGATTGATACCTTGGTTCTCAAAAACTGAGGGAAATACTTACGCTACTATTGCTGCATCACCCTTTCCTCTTCAAGGAAAACCAACGCAAGCTCAAGACGTAGCACTTGCACATGGTTCACTTGAGCTAGATGATGACGATCTTGACTCCCTCAAGTTGGACCACCTTTCTTGATTGTGTTGGCTCGATGAAGACTAGATGATTGCTCCCCCATAGTCCACTATGGGTGAGCCACTCTTTGGCTCATCTTCACAAGTCCATTATGGGTGGCAAGCTTCAAGCACTTGATATCTTCATGATGCATCACTTGAACTTGCACACCGCATCCTAACCCCACAAAGAACTCTCACGAAGACCATGGGTTAGTACACAAAGCGTAATTGATAATGCTTACCATACCATGGGATCACTTGATCCCTCTCGGTACATCTTCTACGCTTTGTGATTTGATCAACTTGATTCACTCTTGACTTACTCTTGATCAACCTTTAATCTTTCCAACTCTCTTCATTTGGGTGATGTCTTGAAGGTAGACATTAATGATCACACAATCTTATTCTTCAAAACATGCTTGCAATAAGCTCAACACTCACATGACCAATCTTTGGATAATTCCTTAATAGCACCTTGGTCAACTCATAAACTCCTTGAAACCAACACATGGACTTCAAGAAAAGCCTATGGACAAAACCTTCAAATATAACTCAAGGCAACCATTAGTCCATAGAGATTGTCATCAATTACCAAAACCAAACATGGGGGCGCCGCATGTTCTTTCAATCTCCCCCATTTTGGTAATTTATGACAATCACTTTTAAGAGAGTTTATACAAGGAGTTATGCATCACCATGCATGCAACAACCAACGATGCATGAGAATGGGATGCAAATGCTTAGGAACCAAAACCAAAGCAAGGAGAAAACTCTGAAGATTTCTCCACAAAACTCTCTGAAACTCCTCCCCCATTGGCATCGATTGCCAAAATGGGTGAAAAGCTTAGAAGGCCAATATGAAGAGTGTTCCTCCATAAATTGTGTATCTCTCAAAAAGAGAGTGTAATGCAATACACATATCCAATGGTAAATATTTGGAGGAAGACAAACTATATTGAGGCCCACAGATTGCAAAAGAATGATATGCCACAAAGACATAGCAAAGAGAGAAACAAGAAATCGAGCAATCAAAAGATACCAATTGAAGCAAGCAATCAAAGGATATCAACTGAACCAACTAGAACAAAGATCCTATGAGCCACATGAATGAAGGATATTATGATATGAGCAAAGGAGTATTCTAAATAAGCTAGAGAAGCTCCCCATGATTTGTGCACACATAATAATTTTTGTATTTGGATACAAAGTGCACAAAATAGGATCATAGCTCCCCCAAAATCAATAGAAACAAACAACAAGTGCAAGTGAGCATAAAGGAAACTAAGCCTAGCACTTGAAACAAACACATGGTTGAGCAACATGTAAAAGAGGCAACTTAAGAATAGGCTCAACCAAAATGATGTGTGTGAGTCATGGCAAAGCACATGAGAAGACTAATATACGGATGAGCATAAGCATCAACATAGTCTCGAATGAATGAGATACATGGTGCAAAGCCTTTCATTCTCACACACAACTAAGCAAATGGGTTCACAAGAACACTAAATATGAAAAATGAATAACCAACACTTGTGACAACCCAAGGTGAAGATAGAAACCATAAGCATCATAAAGACATGGGATACCAATTAAGATGGCAAAAGCCTCGTCAAGACAAGCAAGAGGAAAATAATCTTCACCACACTCACTCAAGGCAAAAGCTTTCACGGAGCCACCCAAGAAATAACAAAAGAAGGACAAGGTGGTCATGAAAGAAAGGATATCATCTAGAGATGTAATTTCTCTCAAGTGTATAAGGGTCTAGGTAGACGAAATCATGACGATATATATCTACAAAGAAGGATGTAAACCCGAAATAGTTACAACACGAAGGAACAAGATATCCAAACGGAAGTCATACATATACCAATAAGATATGTGTTTGGAAGCATAGCCCAAGGCTAGATATGGTCTTATTGTATATAAATGAATTCTTACCACACAACCATCAAAGACATCACAATTAGCAACAAGAGATCATTGTTGGGATGCTTTGAGAAAGGAAACAAGTATCACAAGAAAGAAAGAATAACATGCCATAATACAATCTACACACGATTGATGCAATAATGTGTGCATGTAGTAGATGATGATACTTGTTACCGAGATAGCATTGGAAGGATGTAGTAGGTACCAATTGAAGGTAGAAAGTAGTTCATTGATCATCCTAGCTTGACTCCAATAAGCACGTGATGACACCACCTTCCTTTTGAATGAGCCAAGTATCCAGTGCATCTCCAATTGTTCCTAGAACAACAACACAAACAAAATGGTACCCAAACTCATTGGGACCAAAGAGTTAGAAACACCAACAATACATAGGACAAACTCCACATAAATATGTGCATATAGATATGGAAATGAAATTCATGCACATCTCATCCAATTTGAGACTTGGTGGAGTTTCCCTTATATATTGGGTCAAAGAGAGAAAGCATGCCAAGGAAACTACATGAAGTTAATATGCATGCTCAAGACTTTCAAGAACCGGTACCAAAATAAAAGGAAAAACCAAGTGAAAAGGATACCGAATGGAGAAATCATCACTTGGAAGATATCATTAAAAGATACATCAAGGAATGAGATATCCATTGGAACACACAAAAAAAGATGTCAAACTCCCAAAGGAGAGGATGGTTCCAAACAAACCAAGCTCTCTACAAAGTTTCATGTTGGCACAAAGTACCAAAAGAAACGACTTGCCATCCACCAACACACACTTAATATGGATCACAAGATGAGTGTTTTATGAAAAATAGGATAGCTCCCCCAAGACTAGTACATTATAGAGAATTTGCATTTGAATACAAAATGCACAAGGTGGGATCACCACTTTCACTATATCTAGAAAACACTAAACAAGATCAAGAAAATAACAAGATCCACAAGTGGTATGGAAAACAATGGGAGTTGACACAATCCTAGGCACGAGATAAGGCAAATAAAAGAAAAGGCCAATGTAAAGATGATCAATAATTTGTACCACACATAGGTGAGTACCAATTGTCATAAAACAAAAAGTATTTGGAAATAATTCGATATCCAACATCATCTTCACACCAAACACAAGAAAATTGCAACTTGTAGAGCTAACATGCCACCTAGGAACAAGATAATATACAATATCAACACTAGGTGAAAAAATCTCAAATGTACACATTTTCTAGGCTAGTAATATACATAGCATATTACTCCCCCATATTGTGATACCAATGAAGAAAACTTAACAAGAGGCAATAAGAGGATCCAACAAGAGATAATTAATGGACAATTTAGAATTTGAATTTCTCATGAGAAGACATACCACATAGCAACTAGATAATCTTGAAATATCAATACTATATTGTATTACTCATGTACACACATTTATAGGATTGTGAGGTGCACAAAGCACATCGCTCTCCCATAATGGGATATTCCATTAATCTCTCACAAGAGCCAACTAAGAAATAAACAAGATGCAAAAGGCTCAATGCATGACACACACATACATGATGTGCAAACCAACACACACATACTTGATTGCTCAAGATAATCAAGTTGGAAGCACACCATATACAAACACATGCAAGGAACAAAACCAAAACATGCAAGTGGGCAAGTAACTTTCAATGTAAACAACTTAAGTACAAGTTACCGCAAGGAGGCACATTGGATATAAGATATAAGCTTGATGATTCAATTGACTTGGCTTGAGGCAATAAGAGTGATGAAGTCCCCTTAATTCTTCATAATGTAGCCAAATGTCCAATTCCCTCCAACAACACCTATTGATCAAGTTTGAGCTAGTTGGTCCCCAACCAAGTTGGGTCCTAAGAGGTTAGTCACAATATGCTTGGCTACCCAAATGGTTCTTTGCTTCAAACCACTTTGAGTACCAGCAAACTTGGCAAACACATTGCCAACCTTATCCTTCCCAAGATAATAGACACCATCAATGATAATTGGGTTGGATGAGGTACCATTTGTGCATGAAGAAGCGACGTGACCTTTTTCATGACATAGGTAGCAATGTCTACTCTTTACTTTCTTCTCACTTGATTTCTCAACTTGAGATTGAGAATGAGAGTGAACTTGTGGCCGCTTCCTTTGTTGCTTGTCACTAATGGCCTTATTCTTCAAAGGGCATGATATAACATGATGCCCTTTAATTTTGCACTTGAAGCAAATTATCTTGGCCGAATTCTTGACTTGTTTTTGGCCCTTCTTCTTATTGATCTTGGACTTCTTCTTCTTATTGGAGTTGAATCCATGTCCACCTTTGTCATTGGGGGATTTTTGCACACTCAAGATATTGTTGAGTGTGGCCTTCCCTTCATGACACTTTTCCAAGTCTTTCTTCAAAGAAGTGGCTTGGGCCTTGAGCTCTTTGATTTCCTCTACATGGTTAGTCTCAACACAAGTACTAGAGAAAGTATAAGCTTCATCGTTTGAGCAACAAGGCAAGGAAAGCAATTCATCACAAGATGTACCAACATTGTGAGTAGATGAATTACAAGGACTAGCACATGGCAATATAGCACTTTGACTAGATGTAGTGCTAGTATCCACATGAGGCTCACTAGATGTTACCTTAGCAAGCATGGCCTCATGAGCTATCTTTAGCACATTATGGGATACTAGAAGATCATCATGAGAGTTTGAGATCTTTTCATGACTTTCTTCCAATTTCCCATATTTGCTAGATAGCAACTCAAGTTGAGCCCGTAGCTCAACATTCTCCTTCAATATGGATGCTTCACAAGAGATAGAGTTAGTAGCACAAGCATCATCATTAGCAACAAGAGGAGAAGACAACTTGGCAAGCTCTTTTGAATATGAAGCTTTAAGTTGAGCATGAGACTTGGTGAGTTTGATGAGCTCACTCTTAATGACCCTTGAGCCATTTTCGAGGTGCTCAAAGTCCTCAAGGAGTTTAGCATGCGCAACTTCAAGCTCCTCATTTTTAGTTTCAAAATCATTGGCCACCTCAAGAGCTCTATCACGAGATTCCCTTACTCTAGATAATTCTAGAGCAAAAGTCTCCTCAAGAGATTCCTTAGTAGTTTGTTCAAGTTCAAGAGCTTGAGAGAGGTCCACAATCTCATTAGCGTAATCACGCTCATGACCTTCCATTTTCTCAATGGTGACCTCATGCTCCTCGAGATGAGATTCCAACTCCTCAATATATTTCTTGCTGAGGGGGTCCTGGACTAGGGGTGGTCCGGACAAACGAACTATCATGATCGGCCGGACTCCAAGACTATGAAGATACAAGATTGAAGACTTCGTCCTGTGTCCAGATGGGACTTTCCTTGGCGTGGAAGGCAAGCTTGGCGATACGGATATGTAGATCTCCTACCATTGTAACCGACTCTGTGTAACCCTAGCCCTCTCCGGTGTCTATATAAACCGGATGGCTTTAGTCCGTAGGGCGAACAACAATCATACCATAGGCTAGCTTCTAGGGTTTAGCCTCCTTGATCTCGTGGTAGATCCACTCTTGTAACACACATCATCAATATTTATCAAGCAGGACGTAGGGTTCTACCTCCATCAAGAGGGCCCGAACCTGGGTAAAACATCGTGTCCCTTGTCTCCTGTTACCATCCGCCTAGGGACCCCCTACCCGAGATCCGCCGGTTTTGACACCGACATTGGTGCTTTCATTGAGAGTTCCTCTGTGCCGTCACCATCAGGAAGGATGCCTTTTCCCGTCTTCAAAGACGGCGCCGTCGTCAAGGGAGCTTTGGCCACCGGCCAGACTATTCGGCTAGGCGGTTTTGTTATGACCGCCTGTTCGGCCACCGCTCCGACAATGACCTCTCAGGTCATTAAAAGTGATCTTCACGTCAGCTCGGAATTCGCCGAGCAGCTAGATCCGATTGAGCTCTCCTCCGTAAACGAGCTCTTGGATCGCACGCCGCCCTGGGAGTCGCTACCGTCTATGATCAGATTGGGCTTAAAACCGATCTGAGAGAAATTAACTCTCCCCAGGTTACCCACCATGTTGTTGTGGTAGAGGAACAATGCGGCGACTCTTCTTCTATGTTAAAAACCAACTATGTCCGGATTCCCGATCCCTCCATGCCGGATTCCCGCGGAGAGACGGACGCCAATGAAATACTGAACCTAAAGTCAGGCACCGGACCAGATTTGTTGGAAAGCATCCAACAAACCAAGCTTCCAAATTCGGAAGCTTCTTGGCCTTTGAGCCTCAGATCGGGCGGGGTTCCGAACTTAATTCCACCCGCCCACCCAAACATAAGCGATCTATCTCAAATACAGCAAGAGCCCGATGAAACAGTACATCATTACTGGACCATATTCCTCCTGGTTATGAACAGGATAATGGACTACCGTGAAGAAAGCGCGATTTCAATTTTCTGCAACAATTGCACGGACAAGGGAATCATAAACGCCATCAGTCATCGCGAAGTTACACGCTTCGCCGACCTAGCGACCATTGTACAAAAATACTGCGCGATGGAGAGTGCCTGGAAAACCGAAACTAGGTTTTGGGACAATCCGGCCCTGAATACAACCCCAGTCCGAAATAAAAGGGTGCGTCATACTCAAGCGCCTGGGTTAAAAACCAAGAAGCAAAAAACCCCTAAAGGATACGGAACCGTACTGGAGGGATGGCTCAATGGACCCTGCAACATCCACAGTACGGAGGGCGCCACTCCAACACATAGCCTTCGAGCATGTTGGATACTACGGCAGGTGGCCAAAAGTGGCGAAGGCTTTTTAGCCCCGGGCAACCAGCCCAGCAGTACCAGTACGGTATTAACAGTCTTCGAGACTTTTGCATCAAATAACATGCGGAAACGAACAATCTGCAGCCTCGCCGAAGTCTACCAAGTAGCAACAACAAATCCATGGAGTGACATGGCTATCACCTTCAATGCCAGCGACGAACCTAAATTCCGAACAGCTAGAGCACCAGCCGCATTGGTCCTTAGTCCGATAGTGGACGGCTTTCGTCTTACCAAGGTACTCATGGATGGCGGCAGCGGATTAAACCTCATCTACGAAGAAACCCTTCAAAAAATGGAAATTGACTGGAGCAGCATTGAGCGAAGCAGCACAACCTTCAGAGGAATAATCCCTAGTGGATAAGTACGCTGCACAGGAAAAATCACACTAGATGTAGTGTTCGGCTCGCCGGACAATTACAGGTCCGAAGAGGTCATGTTCCAAGTGGCCCCATTCGGCAGCGGATATCACGCCTTGTTAGGGCGAGAGGCATTCACAATCTTCCAAGCTATACCCATTACGGGTACATGAAGCTCAAAATGCCTGGACCCAATGGAATAATCACTCTCGCCAGTGATCCAGATACAACACTCCGCGCTGAAAGTAAGACAGCCGCACTGGCCCTAGAGGCATTATCCGAAGCCCTAGCGGTAGAGGAACTAACTGCACTGCGCTCCACGGTGGATAGGGACGATGTGATACTCGATAAGAGGTCCAAGTCCACCTCTTTTAAACCAGCAGACGAAATAGTCAAATTTCAGGTCCATCCAACGGACCCCACAAAGACGGCCTCCATTGGGGCACAATTAAATCCTGATGTAGAAGCCGCACTACGAGAATTCCTTCGGGAAAATTGGGACATTTTTGCCTGGCACCCTTCAGACATGCCAGGAATCCCACGCAGGCTGGCAGAGCACAGCCTAAATATCCTAAAAGGATTCAAGCCAGTCAAACAAGCTCTTCGGCGATTTTCCGAACCCAAAAGACAGGCAATGGGAGAGAAGCTAGCCAAATTCTTAGAAGCCGGATTCATCAGAGATATAAAACATCCGGACTGGCTAGCCAACCTAGTAATGGTACCAAAAAAGGACAAATCCTGGCGCCTTTGCGTCGATTTCAAAGACCTTAACAAGGCCTGTCCAAAGGACCCTTTCCCCTCCCTCGCATCGACCAAATCATCAATGCTACCGCAGGGCACAATTCATTGTGCTTCCTCGACGCATACTCCGGATACCATCAAATCAAGATGGCGGAAAAAGACCAGGCCGCAACGGTATTCATTACTCCATATGGGCCATTCTGCTTCAACACAATGCCCTTCAGACTCAAAAACGCCGGCGCAACATATCAGCGGATGATTCAGACATGTCTGGCTACCCAGATAGGCAAAACAGTAGAGGCATACGTAGACGATGTGGTCGTCAAGACCAAACACGTCGAAACTCAAGTAGACGACTTGAGGGTGACATTCGATAACCTTCGAGCATATGACATTAAGCTCAACCCGGAAAAATGTGTCTTCGGAGTACCAGCCGGAAAGCTCTTGGGCTTCATTGTATCCGGTAGAGGAATTGAAGCAAACCCAGCCAAGATCCGAGCTCTGTCACAATTGGATATTCCAAAAGACCTCAAGCAAATACAAAAACTAACTGGATGCGTAGCGGCTCTAAGTCGCTTCATCTCCCGTTTGGGAGAAAAGGCTCTGCCCCTCTATCGCCTCCTCCGGCGCACCGAACGCTTCGAGTGGATGGATGCTGCCACGGCCGGACTCGAAGAAATCAACGCCATACTGGCAACAAATCCGGTCCTGGCCGCACCCAACCTGGGCAAACCTATGTTATTATATATCGCAGCAACACATCAAGTTGTCAGCGCGGTACTCGTCATCGAACGAGAAACAGAAGGGCACAGATTCCCTCTTCAAAAACCAGTGTACTACATATCCACTGTCTTAACTCCATGCAAGTCCCGGTACCCACATTATCAAAAGATAGCGTAAGCGGTGTTCATGGCATCCCGGAAGCTACGACACTACTTTCAAGAGTGTTCCATAACGGTGGCCTCTGAAGTACCTCTCAACGATATTATAAACAATCGCAACGCAACAGGCAGGATTGCAAAATGGGCCATTGAGCTCTTACCATTTAACATAACCTACAAACCACGGCGAGCTATAAAGTCGCAAGTTCTGGCTGACTTCATCGCCAAATGGACCGAAGCCGAACTCCCTAAAGAGTACAGCGCGTACTCCAATTGGATCATGCATTTCGACGGATCCAAAATGTTGGTTGGCTTGGGGGCTGGCGTCGTCTTGACGTCCCCAACCGGAGACACAGTCCAATACGTACTTCAAATAATGTACATGGACTCCAACAACGCAGCCGAATACGAGGCCCTTCTACATGGCCTCCGGATGGCAATCTCCATGGGCATTCAACGCCTAGAGGTGCGCGGGGATTCAAACCTTGCAATATCCCAAGTAAATGGAGACTTTGACGCCAAAGATCCGAAAATGGCAGCCTACCGCAACGCCGTCCTAAAAATGTCAGCTCGGTTCGAAGGACTCGAATTCCACCATGTAGCCCGGGATAATAACCAGGTAGCAGACGTGTTGGCACGCATCGGCGCAAAACGCGATGCCGTCCCTCCAAACATCTTCCTGGAACGGCTCTTTAAGCCATCCATATTATGGGAAGAGGAGTCCGAAAATAACAATCCGGAACCAGCTGCATCACCTAACTCAGACCATTCTGACACAATCGGCGGCTTAGCCAATGAAATAACACCTTCAGCCCACGAAATAATGGCAGTAATTGCCCCGTGGGCGGAACCATTCCTAGCCTACTTAATCAGGCAGGAACTTCCCGAAGACCAAAATGAGGCCCGCTGCATAGTTCGGCGATCTAAAGCCTACAAGGTCCATGAGGGAGAACTTTATAAGAAAAGCACAACCGGAGTCCTTCAAAGGTGTATCTCCGAAGAGGAAGGGCGAAATCTCCTGGCTGAAATTCATGCTGGACTCGGCGGGCACCATGCTGCAGCCCGGGCCCTTGTAGGCAAGGCCTTCCGTACAGGATTTTATTGGCCGACAGCCCGGGCAGATGCTCAGGACTTAGTCCAACGATGCGTCGGTTGCCAGCTCTTCGCTAATCAGAGCCACATGCCACCCACCGCCCTCAAAACTATACCCATCACCTGGCCGTTCACGGTCTGGGGGCTTGACATGGTTGGACCCCCTAAAGGGGGAACCCACAAGCACAAATACTTATTGGTCGTGGTGGACAAATTCACCAAATGGTTAGAGGCCAAGCCGGTTAAAACGGCAGAATCTGGACCTGTGATAGACTTCATATCCGGGGTAGTACACCGTTTTGGCGTCCCCCACAACATCATCACTGATAACGACACGAATTTCACGGCCGACGAGGTTAAACTCTGGTGCAAAAACATGGGCATCAAGCTCGACTACGCTTCAGTCTATCACCCCCAAACTAACGGTCAAGTCGAGCGAGCAAATGGTCTAATCATGAGCGGCATTAAACCCAGACTAGTGCGGTCCCTCAAGGAATCTAACACGCACTGGGTAGAGGAGCTCGACTCCGTACTCTGGGGGCTTCGGGCCACGCCAAACCGCACTACCGGATTCACACCATTTTTTATGGTGTACGGCGCAGAGGCAGTTCTGCCCTGCGATATAATTCATGACTCACCTCGCGTGCGCATGTACGAAGAAAGAGAAGCCGAGTTGGATCGGCAGGACAGTTTGGATGCCTTAGAGGAGGAGCGGGACGTGGCAAAAGCTCGTTCCGCATTCTATCAGCAGCAGGCTCGAAGATATCAAAGCAGAGAAGTACGGGCCAAAACTTACAATGTTGGCGAACTTGTTCTACGCCTGCCAGACAAGAAAAAGGACAAACTTAAGCCCAAGTGGGAAGGTCCCTTCATCATCGACCAAGTCCTGACCGGCGGAGCATACTGTCTAAGTAACGCATCTGACAACCGACTCGAGCCGAACCCATGGAACGCAGCCCGTCTCCGAAGATTCTACGCCTAACGCCGGACTCAGAGTTTGTCTCACTCCTCCATCCACCCTTTTACATTTTCACTGTCTCTTGTCCCCCTCCTTCTTCCCACCTTTTTTCAATACCTTTGATAGGCTGATTTGCGCATTGTTCGCACACACTTGATGTGCTCCTAGCACTCATTATACCCGGGGGCTTCTTTAACAGAAGCTTATTTATACGGGCTTCATGCCCAACACATGTGTCATACTTCCGCATGTACCTTTTATTCACCATTATATGCATCGATATGACTTAAGTTTTGGCCAAGCTGGGTTGCCTGGCTCCTGTGCTTACCCCTACGTTCCCGATTGTTCGGCTAGGAGGTAAAGGGAGCACCTCTGCGATTGTTACTGCAGGGTCATCCGGATGTGTACCTCAGACTGGGTGAAGCCGAAAGCTAGTGTTCTTAAGAGAATATTCGGTCGGTGACTTGAAAGATGATTTATTACTTATTCAACTTATCTGCACCAAGATGCTTTTTCTGCTCTTTTCGCAGTGTGGGCATGCACTTTAGGGCATGCCTCCTAGGGAAAGGAACCCCTAACGGAACTATTCTCCCTGGAAGATGTTTCTTACTAACCATGTAATATAACATAACTAGTTGGGCACTTGTCTGATAAAGCACTAATGACCCCTACGCCTGGTCTCCATGCATGCCCCGGTTTTTTCATAACTGAGAAGGTATTCGGACACACTCCGGATTCTAGGGTCCCGAGGTTGAAGCGAAAAGGTCGGCAAAGACGAACGATCTAGAATACGGCTAGAAGGCATTTTACATGTCATTTTAAAATACATCGTCAAATTGACTGATTGTACTCCTCTTCGATCCCGTCTAGCAGGCTGTCTAATTTACAGTCCTGTTGGGAATATTTCGCGGCCAACTCTACTTGGCCGTACATCAGGCTCACATGGATCTCCTTCCCATCGGGCCCCACAGGTCCGACCTCGGCCATGTGGTTTGGGTCAGCCTTCGGGTACCGCGTCTTCACCATGGCCCAGGCCTCCCTGGTGCCTTGACGGCAGGCCGATATCTTCCACAGACGGAGGCGCCGCCGTACTCCCTGAAGCTTCTCAGCAAGCCCTCCAAGACCCTCGGGTAGGGAGACGGAAGGCCATAAGGCCTGCACGACGCCGCTCATCGCCTGCCGAACACGTTCGTGCAGCTGCAGCAGCTCGGGAAGAGGGTTTCCCGTGGAACCAGGCATCTCCTCCGCCGGACGACCTGTGAGCACACCTACAGACACATTTCTGTCAATCGACTTCCTCGCCGAATTCTTCTTTTCAAAGGAAATTGCTCAAGCGCTTACTATAAATGTCGCGACGAAGCCGCTGATTCTCCTTCACGGAGCCAGACAGCTGGGCCCGAACATCTTTCAGCTCTTCTCCTAGCTGGGTGTGGGCATCTTGGAGCTTGTTCCTCTCCTGCTGCACCTTCATAAGCACCCTCTCACCGGCCTTCAGCTGACGCAGTAGCTGTTGCTTATCCGGATCTAGTCCGGCGTCCTCTGCAATATTATTGTCAGATTTACGCACACGCCGCACTTTGTTAACTACTTATCTTTTCGAAGTACGTATTACCAGCGGGGGTCTCTGTGGCTCCCCCTGTGGCGGCCAGTGCGGCCTCAAGTTGGGCCTTGCACTCTTGAAGCTCCTGGGACAGGTGGGTATTCTTCTCCGTAAGATCCTGCATAATAAATGATCCTTAAATCAGTTATTTTAACTATTTTAAGTCTCAGGGGCTACTGGCATATATAACTATTAAAATTACTTACCCATATGTCCTTCACATACTGCTCCGTGGCTCTGGTTAAACCATCTTGAGCGGCACGGAGGTGCGCGTCTCCCGCATCAAAGGCATTCAACGCCTCCGGGGAGAAACACGCGTCACGAAGAACTGTCCGGCGACGCCTGTGATTCATGGCGCTCTCCACCTCAGACCGGGTGGCGGACAGCCTGTCGGCATCCTCCGTCGGAGGAGCATCCGGCTCATGCCTTGTGTTTGCCTCCCCTTCTGGACCACGTGTTGGAGCATGGCTGGCAGAGGCTTGATTGGCAACCTCTCCGGACACTGTCCGGCGAGCGCTCTTTCTCCTGGAAAAGTTATGAGCATTAATATACCTCCTAGGGATCCTTCCCTTAAAAACAGCGGTGCGCCGTACCGTTGCGGCGACGTTTCGATTCGCATCGCACTCCTCTTCCGCCTGCTGGGCCGAACTGACCCTTGCTGGTCAGCCGCCGCGGGTTCGGCTTCCCGCCTTAAAGGCACCTCCTGCGATGCACCATCAGTATAGGATGGTCAGAATTGAGCATGGATCAAATGATGGTGTCAAGACCTCGGTCATAGTCACCTGGGAGGCCGGAAACAAACCGGGGTAGTCAGCCGTAATGGCGACTAGAGCATTGTCCATGCTAAGTTGGTGGAACACCCCGTCAATCAGCTCCACCTTTATGTCCGGATCCTCTTTGGAGGCCGGATCAAGGGATCGTTCCGGATCCTCGGGCTGTGGAGTTAGGCTTTGTATGCCCTCCATGTCCCGGCGCAGCTCCTGCGTCGAAATCACAAAGTAAGATACTTGACTTTGGAAGTATGGATCGGGTAGATAAACGTCCACTTACCCAGCTCCGAGGGTTATTCATGGAGAATCCATTCAATGGACTCGTGCGGAGGAAGTCCTCCTCCTCCCCCTTGTACAAGCCGGACAGGATCTTTACCAGGTCGGCTGCCGAGCCCGGCCCTCTGCGGCCATGACGGGTGACGTCATCTTCCCCGTTGAAATCCCACATAGGGTGGCCCCTATATTGGAGCGGCTGCACCCCTCGCATAATGCACGTGGCCATGATTCCAATCATGGTCAATCCGGAGTGGGCCAGTAACCTAATCCGGCCCATCAGATAATGGACGCTCCCATCATCCTCCTGTTGAGGGCTCCGCGGGCGCCAACTCAGGCGTTTCTTCAAGGGAGCATTGCTGAACTCCGGGAGGCTAATCCGAACTGGATCTGGCAGAGGGGCGTCCTCCATGTAGAACCATTCTGAAGGCCAGTCTTCGAACGCCTTCTTCGGGGTGCCGGATAGATATCCGGTCCCGGTGATGCGCCATATTTCGGCTCCGCCCACTTGATATATCGACCCCTCATGAGAACGGGGTACGAGGCAAAACAATCTCTTCCACAGTGCAAAATGGGGATCGATGCCCAAGAACAGCTTGCAAAGAGCTAGAAAGCCCACGACGTGCAAAATGGAGGCAGGTGTAAGGTGGTGAAGCTGGAGTCCGTAGAACTCCAGGAGCCCCCGGAGAAACAGATGTATGGGAAATCCGAGTCCCCTTATTAGATAAGGGACGAAGCATACCCGCTCTCCTTTGGAAGGGTTGGGGACGCTCTCCGCCTGCTTTCCACCCCTGAAGGTGGCCAGTCCGGCTTGAACCGGAACCATGAAGGTTGGGGGAAGATATCCCTCGGTTTGGAGTGCCAATAGCTCGCTGTGTGGAACTGAGCATCATCCCCAATCTCCTGGCTTAGGGCTGGGAGCGCGAGAGGAGGAGCCGCGTCGACTATCCATGATAGAATGGATTTTTGTCAGAGGCGCTTCGATGAGTACTTGCGGAAGTAGGATGATGTGAGTTGGATCTAGATCCTCGCCTCTCTTATAGGCGGCTCATTCGCACGGCTAGGGGGTAAAATGTAAAAATACCCTAGCTTTTCGCATTCGTACGACGCATGGAAATAGGCCATTATTGGGCGTAGAAGCCAAGAAGCGCAACATTTATAAGGAAGCCGGACACTATTCGACAGGAACATGAAGTTTGAAGGAGAACCCGCCTTGCAACGCCGAAGACAATGTACGCGCCGGACTCGTCGTCGCCGAAGCCTGGTTCGGGGGCTACGGAGGGAGTCCCGGACTAGGGGGTGTCCGGACAGCCGAACTATCATGATCGGCCGGACTCCAAGACTATGAAGATACAAGATTGAAGACTTCATCCCGTGCCCGGATGGGACTTTCCTTGGCGTGGAAGGCAAGCTTGGCGATACGGATATGTAGATCTCCTACCATTGTAATTGACTCTGTGTAACCCTATCCCTCTCCGGTGTCTATATAAACCAGATGGCTTTACTCCGTAGGGCGAACAACAATCATACCATAGGCTAGCTTCTAGGGTTTAGCCTCCTTGATCTCGTGGTAGATCCACTCTTGTAACACACATCATCAATATTAATCAAGCAGGACGTAGGGTTTTACCTCCATCAAGAGGGCCCGAACCTGGGTAAAACATCGTGTCCCTTGTCTCCTGTTACCATCCGCCTAGACGCACAGTTCGGGACCCCCTACCCGAGAACCGCCGGTTTTGACACCGACACTTGCCCTCAATGGCAATGGACATAATTTCCATGAAGTTGGAACGAGCAATTTTATTTTTATGAAGAGCTTTAAAAACCATTTCCCCCTTAATTTTTAAGGAGGCAACATTATCATTCCCTTCATCATAATCAACATCATCATCATTCTTGCCATCATCAATATCATCACAAGATATATTGGGATTCAAAGTGGGAGATACCTTTGAGGCCTTGTCCATAAGGCAAAATGTAATAGATGATGATGTAGGATCCCTTGAAGCACCATTCAAGACCACATCTTGTTCCATGGAGTGTTGAGTTTCCTCTACATTGTTAGCACAACAACTCGAGGAAATAGATACATTTTTATCATGGCAACAAGACATAGCAAGCATATCATCATGTGATTTGAGCAAGCAATTTCTACATGATATGCAAGGACTACCAACACGAGCATGTGAAACATGTAAGGTGCTCGAAGTGTTAAAGTCCAAAGAAGGACCATTGCAATAAGATAGTGATGAAGAATCACCAAGAACAAGCACACTATCATCATTGCAGTGACCACCACTACTCACACTATCATCATATAGGTGAAGTAGAAGAAGTTGAGAAGGCAACACGGCCGGAGGAGGAGGGAGAACAATCATCCCCACAAATCTTGGACACACCATATTTATCTTGAAGCTTTGTCCATAACTCATGA
Source organism: Triticum dicoccoides (assembly GCF_002162155.2). NCBI lineage: Eukaryota > Viridiplantae > Streptophyta > Magnoliopsida > Poales > Poaceae > Triticum > Triticum dicoccoides. The sequence continues at coordinate 20,648,661 of NC_041383.1, forward strand.
GCATCCCGGAACGGCATGAGTTGAAATATAACTACATTGCTCAAAGCATCGAAAAGCACATTAGAAGCTTGAGTATTGAGATAAGAGTTTTTCTCATCCTCTAAAGATAATCTTTGGGGATCCTTTGGAGGAGAAAAACCCATATCTACAATTCACTCTAAATTTGGGTCCATGACCCTAAAGAGGTTAAGCATGCGAATTACCCAAACATCAAAATGTGTGCCATCGAAACTAAGAGTGTTAGAGAATCCTAATCCCCTAGTCGACATCTTTACTCTCTAGGCGGTTAAGCCTAATAAAGAGAGATGAGGCTCTGATACCAATTGAAAGATCGAGGATGTCGCCTAGAGGGGGGTGAATAGGCGCTTTAAAATAATTACGGTTTACGCTTGATAAATGCGGAATAAACCTAGCGGTTAATTTGTCAAGCACAAAACCTAAAACAACTAGGCTCACCTATGTGCACCAACAACTTATGCTAAGCAAGATAAGAAACTATGTGATAGCAAGATATATGACAAAGAACAATATGGCTATCACAAAGTAAAGTGCATACGTAAAGGGCTCGGGTAAGAGATAACCGAGGCACGCAAAGACGACGATGTATCCCGAAGTTCACACCCTTGCGGATGCTAATATCCGTTTGGAGCGGTGTGGAGGCACAATGCTCCCCAAGAAGCCACTAGGGCCACCGTAATTCCTCACGCCCTCGCACAATGCAAGATGTCGTGATTCCACTAAGGGACCCTTGAGGGCGGTCACCGAACCAGTACAAATGGTGACCCGTGGGGGCAGTCACCGAACCCGTACACTTTGGCAACCCTTGGGGGCGGTCACTGGTACCCGTCAAATTGCTCGGGGCGATCTCCACAACCTAATTGGGGACCCCGACGCTTGCCCAGAGCTTTACACCACAATGATTAAGCTCCGAACAACACCAACCGTCTAGGGCGCCAAGGCACCCAAGAGGAACAAGCTCTAGGGTGTCCAAACACCCAAGAGTAACAAGCTCAAGGGTACCAAGCACCCAAGAGAATAAGCTTCTCAACTTGTAACTTCCACGTATCACGTGGAGAACTCAAACCGATGCACCAAATGCAATGGCAAGGGCACACGGAGTGCCCAAGTCTTTCTATCTCAAATCCCACCGAAGCAACTAATGCTAGGGAGGAAGATGAGAGGAAGAACAAGAAAGAGAACACCAAGAACCCCAAGATCTAGATCCAATGGGTTCCCCTCACATAGAGGAGAAAGTGATTGGTGGAAATGTGGATCTAGATCTCCTCTCTCTTTTCCCTCAAAAACTAGCAAGAATCCATGGAGGGATTGAGAGTTAGCAAGCTCGAAGAAGGTCAACAATGGGGGAAGAACACAAGCTCAAAGGATAAGGTTCAATGGGGAAGAAGACCCCCTTTTATAGGTGGGGGAAAATCCAACCGTTATGCTCACAGCCCGCACAGAGCGGTACTACCGCTCCAAGGAGCGGTACTACCGGTAGGGAAGTAGTACCCCTTTGAAACACAATAGCGAGGAGGCAAAAAGACCAGAAGAACCGTCGGAGTGGTAGTACCGCTTGACCTCACGGTACTACCGCTAGGGGTAGCGATACTACTGCTTGCGAGCGGTACTAAAAAATTACATCCGGGCCTACCACCGCAGGACTTGGGACGATTTTTTGGGTCCGAAGTTGTACTACCGCTGTAGGATCCGCGGTAGTACCGCTCTGGAGCGGTAGTAAAAAATTACAACCGCTCCAATTCGCAATAGTACCGCTACAGACTTTTGAGAACACCAAAACTGCCACAACTTTTGCAAACAGACTCCGAATTCTATGAAACCAAGTTTGTTGGAAAGCTAACGACAAGGGCTAACACAATCTTGATAGAAATATCAAGAATAAGCAAATGAGAAAAAGGCCCATAAGAAAAAGGTGAGAACCCTTCCTCAGATAAGACCGGTAAAACCTCCAACACCGAAAACATCATAGAAGACGCATGCGAACTCCGTTTTCGATGAACTCAAGCTTGTCATCAAGATGACCATAAGATCTAAGACTCACAAAGAGAACCAAATAAGAACCAAGAAACAAGATGCAAGGATGCAATGGTTTGAGCTCTCTACTAATGATACAATCAAGCTACCAACTTGAGAGCCCCCCTTGATAGTACGGCAAACGATCCTATAACCCGGTCTCGCAACTACCACCATGAGACCGGTAAAATAGAAAACCTATCAAGGGAAAACCACTTCTCAACATAAGTAGTAGGAACAATAGGATCACTATAAGTGACAGTCTTTTCTTCAACTATAATAGGTGCAACTACTTTTACTTCAATGGGAGGATTATATTTAAACCACTTCTCCTTAGGGAGATCAATGTGAGTATCAAAAGATTCACAGAAAGAAGCTACTATCTCAGAGTCAAGTCCATATTTAGCGCTAAATCCACGAAAAGCATCGGTATCCATAAAAGATTTAACACAACCAAACTTAGGTGTCATACCTGACTCCTTACCATCATCGGAACCCCAATCTTTAGAGTTGCGTTTAATTCTTTCCAATAAGTCCCATTAGAATTCAATAGTCTTCAGCACATAAGAACCAGCATAGGAAGTATCGAGCATGTTGCGATCACTGAGAGAAAGACGAGCATAAAATTTTTGAATAATCATTTCTCTGGAGAGCTCATGATTGGGGCATGAATATAACATTGACTTAAGCCTCCCCCAAGCTTGAGCGGTGCTTTCTCCTTCGCGAGGCCATAAATTATATATGTAATTATGATCACGATGAACAAGATGCATATGATAGAACTTCTGGTGAAATTCCAACTTCAATCGTTTATAATTCCAAGATCCCGTATCATCACATAGCCTATACCATGTCAATGCATCTCCCTTCAAAGATAAAGGGAAGACCTTCCTTTTGACAACATCATCGGGAATACCTGCAAGCTTAAATAATCCACAAACTTCATCTACAAAGATAAGGTGGAAATCGGGATGCAATGTTCCATCTCCTACAAATGGATTAGCTAGCAGTTTCTCTATCATACCCGAAGCAATCTCAAAGTAAATATTTTCAATAAGTTCAGTAGGTTGAGGAGCAACTCTTTGCTCTTCTGGTTGGAGTGAAGATACCCCGAGCAAGCCCCTCAAAGGATTAGTTTCCATAGTGACAAGTAACAGAAAATTTCAGCACACTATATAAATGTTTCCTTACCAAGTTCCACTCACCAAAAGCGCTACACTCCCCGGCAACGGCGCACGAAAAGAGTCTTGATGACCCACAAGTGTAGGGGATCTATCGTAGTCCTTTCGATAAGTAAGAGTGTCGAACCCAACGAGGAGCAGAAGGAAATGATAAGCGGTTTTCAGTAAGGTTTTCTCTGCAAGCACTGAAATTGTAGGTAACAGATAGTTTTGTGATAAGATAAATTGTAACGGGTAACAAGCAATGAAATTAAATAAAGTGCAGCAAGGTGGCCCAATCCTTTTTGTAGCAAAGGATAAGCCTGGACAATTTCTTATCATGAGAAAAGAGCTCGCGAGGACACATGGGAATTATCGTCAAGCTAGTTTTTATCACGCTCATATGATTCACGTTCGGTACTTTGATAATTTGATATGTGGGTGGACCAGTGCTTGGGTACTGCCCTTACTTGGACAAGCATCCCACTTATGATTAACCCCTATTGCAAGCATCCGCAACTACAAAAGAAGTATTAAGGTAAACCTAACCACATCATTAAACATATGGATCCAAATCAGCCCCTTACGAAGCAACGCATAAACTAGGGTTTAAGCTTCTGTCACTCTAGCAACCCATCATCTACTTATTACTTCCCAATGCCTTCCTCTAGGCCCAAATAATGGTGAAGTGTCATGTAGTCGACGTTCACATAACACCACTAGAGTAAAGACAACATACATCTCATCAAAATATCGAACGAATACCAAATTCACATGACTACTAATAGCAAGACTTCACCCATGTCCTCAAGAACAAACATAACTACTCACAAAGCATATTCATGTTCATAATTATAGGAGTAATAATATGCATTAAGGATCTGAACATATGATCTTCCACCAAGTAAACCAATTAGCATCAACTACAAGGAGTAATCAACACTACTAGCAACTCACGGGTACCAATTTGTGGTTTGGATACAAGATTGGATACAAGAGATGAACTAGGGTTTTGAGAGGAGCTGGTGCTGCTGAAGATGTTGATGGAGATTGACCCCCTCCCGATGAGAGGATCGTTGGTGATGACGATGGTGATGATTTCCCTCTCCCAGAGGGAAGTGTCCCCGGCAGAACAGCTCCGCTGGAGCCCTAGATTGGTTCCGCCAAGGTTTCGCCTCGTGGCGGCGGAGTTTCATCCCGTAAGCTTGCCCACGATTTTTTCCAGGGTAAAAAGCCTTCATATAGCAGAAGATGGGCACCGGAGGGCCACTAGGGGCCCCAGGAGACAGGGGGTGCGCCCAGTAGGGGTGGGCGCGCCCCCCACCCTCCTGGCCAGGGTGTGGGCCCCCTAAGGTGTTTCTTCCGCTCAATAATTCTTATTAATTCCAAAAATAAGTTTCATGGAGTTTTAGGATTTTTGGAGCAGTGCAGAATAGGTTTCCAATGTTTGCTCCTTTTCCAGCCAGAATTCCAGCTCCCCCATTCCCCCTCTTCATGGTAAACCTTGTAAAATAAGAGAGAATAGCCATAAGTATTGATATATAATGTGTAATAACAGCCTATAATGATATAAATATTGATATAAAAGCATGATGCAAAATGGACGTATCAGTCCGATCGGCTCGGGCCCATCCCGGATCTGGTGACTAGCGGACGACGCGGGGGGTGGCAGCAGCCCGGCGTGGCCATCGATCTGGAAGTGGTGCAACTGACAGTGGTGGTCATCTCTTCTCAGAGGTGGTCGGCCTGAGGCTGGGTGTTTGGATCTCCGGATCCGTCATCTAGTACCGACTGCGAGTCGGGAAGACATAGTTGCCAGTGAACACCGAGCCCGATGGCGGGTGATGGCGGCGTTCTTCGTCGTTATCTTTATGAAGGCATCATCGTGTGACTACTGTCGACTCACTCGTACTACTCCAGGGGAAACCCTAGTATCTGGTCTTCCAGATCGGATGATGGCGGCACTGCGGTGTTGTTTCTCTCTTGAGAGCATCGTTTGTTGAGCAGCGATGAAAGTCAGCAGCGGGAGGTGGAGCGGCTTCGACTTGCATGGAGTTTCGATGGAGATGTCAAGTCATACCTGGCCGACGGTGTGGCGCTTTGTGATGTCTACTACGCAACCTTCTTCTTGTAGACGTTGTTGGGCCTCCAAGTGCAGAGATTTGTAGGACAATAGCAAATTTCCCTCAAGTGGATGACCTAAGGTTTATCAATCCGTGGGAGGCGTAGGATGAAGATGGTCTCTCTCAAACAACCCTGCAACCAAATAACAAAGAGTCTCTTGTGTCCCCAACACACCCAATACAATGGTAAATTTTATGGTGATACAAGTGCAATATGGATAGTAGATATAGGTTTTTGTAATCTGAAATTATAAAAACAGCAAGGTAACTAATGATAAAAGTGAGCACAAACGGTATTGCAATGGTAGGAAAGAAGGCCTAAGGTTCATACTTTCACTAGTGCAAGTTCTCTCAACAATAATAACATAATTGGATCATATAACTATCCCTCAACATGCAACAAAGAGTCACTCCAAAGCCACTAATAGCGGAGAACAAACGAAGAGATTATGGTAGGGTACGAAACCACCTCAAAGTTATCCTTTCTGTCCTATCTATTCAAGAGTCCGTAGTAAAATAACATGAAGCTATTCTTTCTGTTCAATCTATCATAGAGTTCATACTAGAATAAGACCTTAAGACACAAATCAACCAAAACCCTAATGTCATCTAGATACTCCATTGTCACCTCAAGTATTCGTGGGCATGATTATACGATATGCATCACACAATCTCAGATTCATCTATTCAACCAACACAAAGTACTTCAAAGAGTGCCCCAAAGTTTCTACCGGAGAGTCAAGACGAAAATGTGTGCCAACCCCTATGCATAGGTTCATGGGAGGAACCTGCAAGTTGATCACCAAAACATACATCACGTGGATCACGTGATATCCCATTGTCACCACAGATAAGCACGGCAAGACATACATAAGTGTTTTCATATCCTTAAAGACTCAATCCGATAAGATAACTTCAAAGGGAAAACTCAATCCATTACAAGAGAGTAGAGGGGAAAGAAACATCATAAGATCCAACTATAATAGCAAAGCTTGCGATACATCAAGATCATATCACCTCAAGAACACAAGAGAGAGAGAGAGAGAGAGAGATCAAACACATAGCTACTGGTACATACCCTCAGCCCCGAGGGTGAACTACTCCCTCCTCGTCATGGAGATCGCTGGGATGATGAAGATGGCCACCGATGAAGATGGCCAGCAGAACTACCATGGTGTTATTTTTGTGTAGAAATAAAAGTTCTCAGATTTGGACGAAACTTTTTGTAGAATTATTTTTAAATAAATAAAAAATACTGGAACCAAGACCCACTGGAGGGGGGGCCCAGCTGCCCACAAGGCACTAGGGCATGCCATCCCCCTCTGGCGCGCCCTGGTGGGTAGTGGGGGCCATGAGGCTCCGCTGACCCTAATTCCGATGCTATAAAATCCTTTTTTTTCAGAGAAAAAAGAGAGGAAGTTTCAACGCATTTTATGATACGGAGTCGTCGCAACCTCCTATTCTTCATCGGGAGGCTAGATCTAGAGCCCGTTCGGGGCTCTGGAGAGGGGGATCTTCGGTCTTCGTCATCACCAACCATCCTCCATCACCAATTTCATGATGCCCACCGCCAGGAGTGAGGAATTCTTTCATAGACTTGCTGGACGATGGTGAGTTGGATGAGGTTCATCATGTAATCGAGTTAGTTTTATTAGGGCTTGATCCCTAGTATCCACTATGTTCTGAGATTGATGTTGCAATGACTTTGCTATGCTTAATGCTTGTCACTAGGGCCCGAGTGCCATGGTTTCAGATTTGAACCGTTTATGTTTTCTATATCTTTGTTCGTGATCCGTTGCAAGTTATATGCACCTATTACGTGTTATGATCCATCAACCCCAAGATGACAATAATTGGGATATTTTCCGGTGATGACCGTAGTTTGAGGAGTTCATGTATTCACTATGTGTTAATGCTTTATTCTGGTTCTCTATTAAAAGGAGGCATTAATATCCTTTAGTTTCCTTATGGATCCCGCTACCATGGGAGGGTAGGACAAAAAATGTCATGAAGTTCTTTTTCATAAGCACGTATGACTATTTACGGAATACATGCCTACATCATATTTATGAACTGGAGTTAGTTCTGTGTCACCCTAGGTTATCTCTGTTATATGATGAATATTAACCAACGAAATCACCGATCCAATGCCTACAAGATTTTCACATATTGTTCTTGCTAAGTTAGTACTGTTGCTACTGCTGTTATAACTGCTACAAAATTATCACTACTGCTGTTACCGTTACCGTTATTGTTGCTATCATTGCTATCGCTATCAAACTACCATACTACTGTGCTACTGATCACTTTGCTGCAGATATTTAATCTCCAGGTGTGATTGAATTGACAACTCAACTGCTAATACTTACAAATATTCTTTGGCTCCCCTTGTGTTGAATCTATAAATTTGGGTCGAATACTCTACCCTCGAAAACTGTTGCGATCCCATATACTTGTGGGTTATTAGTGCCATGGACAAGATCGAGGCTAGTGCCCAACCATGCATTGCACAACAGCTCGTCCTCCCGCATGTTGAAACTTTCTCATTTGCCCTTCTTCTTCGGATCGCTGGCTATATCATCCGGATCATCGTCGTCATCGTCCCCCTCCTCCTCCCCACCATCCGGATGTTGCTCTGGAGTCCTAATGATGTTGTTGCTATGTGCCATTGACGGTCTGGGTGTAGGATTGTTGCGTGGCCGTCTGGGTGTAGGACTGCTGTCGCTGGTAGTTCCCAACTGGGTGGGATCTGAGTCTTTCATGTGCCCGTCCTCGTAGCCCCTTCATCCTCCCTCGCCGCCTTCGTGGATGATATCGAGCATCTCCCTCTCCGCGTCGTACGATGGCTCCCCCGCTCTCGACATTGCAGCAAACAACGCGCAGGCACCCATCTGCTCTCCGCCTGCCGTCCTCGCCCGGACGAGCGACGATGAAGAATACTCAAAGAAGAGTGGCGCCATGTTAACATCGATGATGTAAGGAACCGCACTGGCGGGTTTGCGAGCTAATTGGCGGCGTAGTAGTACGGAGGCATGTAAGGCTCCGGCTATGGTGCCGTCAGTACTGTGGGCGCGCCCGTCTGGCAGCATCCTCCACGGCCTCACCGACCGCCCCGTCTGCCCTGTCCGTCATGACCATTGCCACCACCAGCCCCACTGGAGGCCAGACGCTTCCTCATCTTCTCCTCCTTTGCGGCTCTTGCTTTGACGCGGCGATTTTGCCACTTCTCTGAGCTGATCTTCCAGGCAAGCGTGATACCCGGTTCCATGCGTCAGCGGCGGAGGGAAGGAGAGGGTGGGAGAAAAGAGCAGGAATTGGGCGGAGAGCAGCGGGGAGTGGAAGAAGAGAATGGAGGATTTTGACGCGGAAACAGTGCGAGATGCTACGAAAGCACGGACTTGGCCCTCCTTTTGGGTGGGCCAAGGGGCGGAGAGCGACGTTTCGTGTGTCCGCACTCCCACAAACCTCCCCCGTGTTTGCCTTCGGTTTGCGGAAAAAATCGCATCCGGACCTCTCCGCGAACCAATACAGATCGGCCTTGGATGGCTTTCGTGGTCCGGACAGCCCAGTCCGAACAGCTGCGGGAGGTTTTCGGGTCGGTGTTGGAGATGCCCTTAATACCTCCTTTCCAAGCGATAAGACATTTTTGGTAGGCTGTAAGTTAGGACAGAGAAAGCATTTAGCTAACATTTTGCAAAAAAAACAAGGTATAAGAGCATCTCCAACAGCCGCTCAACGCACGGCGCGCTAAAAACTGGCTTGCGGCGCGCCCATCGTCAGGTTTGGCGCTGTACGCAGCGCTGGCTCCAGCAGGCGCGCTAAAATGCAGCACGCACGCGTAGCTCCAGCAGACGTGCTAAAATGCAGCACGTGTGCTCTCGCACAAACAACATATGCGCTCCAAACACAAGCTAGAAGATCAAACACAAACAAAATAGATCAATAATAAGTAGTTCAATTTATTATTACAACTCAAACAAATAGTATCTTTTATCAAATACAACAAATAGTTCAACAATACAACATCAAACGCACAAATCATGATGCTCTTTGGCGGCCATTCCAAGCCCACCACTCCTCAATGAGATCCTTCTGAAGATCATTATGCGCTGCCGGACGTCGAATGACATGATAGGAGGCAACAAAACGGGCCACTCTTTTAGCCCTCCATCGCACTCGCACGGGATGTCCCAAGAGATCATAGTGAGAGTAGTCTACATCTTGACCACGCTCATTCTCGATGATCATGTTGTGCATGATCACACAAGCGTGCATAATGTATCAAAACATTTTTTGATCCCAAAAATCTAGCGGTCCTCTCACAATAGCAAATTGGGCTTGCAAAATCCCAAAAGCTCTCTCCACGTCTTTTCTAGCCGCCGCCTGAGCATTGTGGAAATCAAGATATTTCTTACCTTCCGGTTTTTCAACGGCTTCACAAATATTTGCCACTTTGGGTAGATGCCATCCGCAAGATAGTAGCCATAGTTGTATGTACGACCATTAGCTACAAACTGCACCGGTGGCAGTTCACCATTTGCAATCTTACTCATCAGTGGTGACCGGTTGACAATGTTGATATCATTCAAAGATCCAGGCATTTAAAAAAAAGCATGCCAAATCCAAGTCTCTTGATCGGCCACCGCTTCAAGGATTATAGTGGAACCCTTTTTTTGTCCGTGAAATTGGCCATGCCATGCCTTTGGACAATTCTTCCAACTCCAATGCATGCAATCTATTGAGCCAAGCATACCTGGGAACCCGTGAGCTTTGTTCATCTCCAATAGCCTTGCGACGTCTTCAGCATTGGGAGATCTCAAGTACTCTGGGCCAAACACTTGCACAATTCCGACTGCGAAGCGCTTGACACACATGTTGGCTTGGCTCTCACCCATGGCCAAGTGATCATCAACTAGATCAGCGGGGATACCGTATGCCAAGATACGCAAAGCGGCTATCACCTTCTGAAAGGTGCTATGCCCAAGCTCTCCGGCGGCATTCCTCCTCTACTGAAAAAAACGGTCATGCCTCGCTAGTTTCTCTGTAGTGCGCCTGAACAACTCGGTGCTCATCCTAAACCTGCGACGAAAGTATGACTCGGGGCATGTGGGATTCTCCACAAAATAGTGCCTCATCAATCTGTTGTGGGCATCGATCCTATCCCTCCAAATTTTCTGTCGACCCATAACTGAACCACCGTGCTTCGGTTTTTTATTGATGTGCATAGCTAGGATCATTGCAAGATCCTCCTCCTCTTCGATATCAAATTCTTCTTCGGAAGAATCATATGATGAACTCATCTACAATGTTCAAAACTAGGCTATAAAAAACTACACAACATGCACCAAATTTCATGTAAAAATGTGAAGTTGGAAGCAATACATACCTTGCGGGTTTTTTGTCGAACACCTTGCGGGCGCCAAGCGGCAGTGGGCGGCCGGGCGCTGTTCGTCGGAGGACTGCTGCGCGCGACGGGCGGCGCTGACTAGAGGGAGACGGAGAAAGCCACGACCGCGCAGGAAGAGGCTGGGGAAGCGCCGGAACGGTCGCCGGAAGAAATGGGGTAGCACGGGCGGCGGCGGCGGCGGCAGTGGCTGGATGGGTAGGTAGAGTTGCGAGCGAGCGCTCGAGAGTCCAGCGTGCGGGAGCGGACACAACAAATAAACGGCACGCCATGACGTTTTCGCCCGCACGCTGAATTAGATATGCCGCGCGCGGTTTTCGCGTGTCCGCTGGAGCGCCCGGAGCAATAGCGCGCACTAAAAACACTACTCCCTCCGTCTAGGTGAGTAAGTCATCTTAGGTTGTGCATCGTGACCAAGAAGGAGGGGAAAACGAGAAAACTTAATGTTTATTTGCTAATTAATAGCCTTGCATGCAATGAACTAACCACTACATGTTGTGTTTGGTAGTCTCAAGTCATTAAAAACATGCACACCCCACATCTTTTATTGGCTGATATGTCAAGAAACAAAAAACAAGGTAAAAGTTAATGCACCGCGCCTAAGTGTTTTGGAATTATTTAGTTTTCGTAAGATGACTTACACACCTAAACGGAGGGAGTACTTTTTTAACGCGACGTTTATATAGTGCGGCTATTGAAAATGCTCTGAGGTTATTATCACCGGACAAACAATGGATAAGCATAGTAGTCCTCGAGATTGGCTTGGCGAGAAAGTGCCATGCTTGATGTCGTTAAGCAGGTACATACTGCTACTGCCTCCCAAATGAAACGTCAGATGTCAAACCGATTCTGAACGAGTATTGAATTATACTGCTAGTCAGAAAATAAAAATGAATAGTAGAGTCCCGTCAAGAAAGAAGCGAAGAAAATTCCAAATGGGGCGAGATTCTCTTTCACCCACACGCACCCGCCACATACATACAGTACTTAGTAGTACTCTCACCTTCTAAAATTAGTATAAAGTTGAGTCACTTATTTCAGAATTAAAGGAATAATATATAATATTTTCTCCATTCCAAAATAGATGTCTCAAGCTTAGTACTCCCTCCGTTTTTAAATGTAAGTCTTTGTAGAGATTCCACTGGATGGACTACATACGAAGCAAAATGAATGAATCCACACTTAAAATACATCTATATACATCCGTATATAGTTCATAGTAGAGTCTCTACAAAGATTTACATTTAGGAACGGAGGGAGTATAACTTTATACTGAAATTAGTACAAAGTTGAGACACTTATTTTGAAACGGAGCGAGTAATAGCAGCACAAACAAAAGGCACATGCGCAAACCATCAGAGGTCTTGGCGTCTCGATCAGTTCGGTTCGGAAGCTTTGCTACTCCCTCGCCTATTGCTTGCTCAGTTTATGGAGCGACCTGGCCTGGCGGACGAGTGGCCACGAGATAGGCCTCTTTCCGGAGCGGCGAGCCGGCGAGCAAGCTTCTGGTTCTGACTTCTGACCGACGACCTGAAGCCTGGAGCGGAGCGGAGCACGCTTCGGATTCAGACACGAGCGATCATCATCCCCGCAACATAGCGCGAAAGATATATCCTACATTATCCGCTCAGCCAGTCGTACGAGAAAAATCTTGCTGCCTGGTCGTTGGTGGTGGCGCCGATGGGCGGCCTCATAGTCCCTGATGTTAACCTAAGCTTTACCTTTTCTTTTAGGGAAGTTAACCTAGGCTTATGTTTCCCTTCTTCGCTTTCATCCGGCTAAACTTGTTTTCACTTCATTTAAAAGTCGAGGATTGGACCGGTTCGGATGAGGCGCAGCGAGAGGAGTAACAAGGAAGAGAGTAAAATGCACCGAACCATCATTTTAGTGTCATAACTCTCGGAAAATCACCGCTTTACAAAACATGACACTTTACACGGCAACGAATTTTCGACAGTGACAAAAAACACTAAACTGTAAAATGAGCCCGTTTTGACGTGGCCAATCGCGCGCTGGCCCGCATCGGTGACGATGCCGCGCTAACGGCCGTATCGACCGAGCTGGTCGGCATGTTCCCTAAAGATAAACAGTGTTGTTCCCATCCTCTCCTCTCACTCACTCACTCTCTCGCACCACTCTGCCTCGCTCCCCTCTGCGCCGCCACAATGGCCTCTTGGAGAGATCTGGAAGACAACAATTTCAGTTCACCAATTTAGGGATTGGGCCGACCGGCTTGGTCGGCACGGCCGTTAGCGACCATTAGCGCGGCGCCGTCACCGCTGTCGGCTAGCGCGCGATTGGCCACATCAAAACAGGCTCATTTTTCAGTTCAGTGTGTTGTTGCCGTTGTCACAATTTTGTTGTGCTGCAAAGTGTCATGTTTTGTAAAGTGGTTGCTTTACTAGAGTTATGACGCTAAAATGGTGGTTTTATGCATTTGACTCAACAAGGAAATCGTTGGATTTGTATTTTAGTCCAGCGGTCCGGGTAAAAGCAATCAAAATTTTAAACAAGCCCGATCTACAGGTGATCCCAATTTCTTTTGAGATAAGTAATTCGTAAAGGAGGTGATGTAAATAAACAACTCAAGTCCAAAACATCCCGTAAAACTGGGAACTCATTCAAGATGAACTTGGATGGATCCAAATCACAGCAAAGGAGGAGGGCGTGTTTTTGCTACGGGCAACAATTACCGACGATGCCTTCAGTCAAAAACCCCGGCAAATTGTCGGTTTGTACTCTGACAGCCCGCTCCGACGTACTCCCTCCGTCCCAAAATAAGTGTCTCAACTTTGTACTAACTCTAATACAAATTTGTACCAAGCTCAGGACACTTATTTTGGGACGGAGGGAGTACTACAAATTACTGTTTCTTTCTAATTCATCAACAAGATTAAAATGCATGCCACTGTTCTGGGAAGATCAGGCTCATATTCAAAGTGTACATCTCTCTCAACATCAAGCCACATGGATAGTAGCCAGTCATCTCTCTCTCTCTCTCTACATCAGTCGAGTAGTGAAAAATCAGCAAAATCAACGCGCTCTTTCTCTTAGTCTCTTTCACACACAGAGCAGACGCTGGCACGCCACTTTAACCGCCAAAGATAGATCCCTCCTGGGAGACCTATTCTATTTAATTTTACTATTCTTTTTTGTTTCGCGGGGACACATTTAATACCTATTCGAATAGGAATAATGTTGTACTCCCTCTGTAAACTAATATAAGAGCGTTTAGATCACTAGTTTAGTGATCTAAACGCTCTTATATTAGTTTACGGAGGGAGTACTAATAAAAAAGTGCCCTCTCTGCCAGTACCACTAGTATATGTATATGATCTTGGAGTAGTATTACAAGCAAAAATCTTGCGATGAGGTAAAAAGTTTATCTGTAGTACTGTAAACAAATGGAGGACGTTTTTGCTGTAATGCCCTACATTTGATTACAAGGGGAGTACGTAATTCACTACGAATACTACTAGTAACAATTTGAAGTAGGCGATTCAAATGACCAGTGCAAACATTCCATACTATTGAGAATTTGCTGAGGAGGCGTTTCTATACCAATCAAACCTTTGTAGACCTCGGTTTTGCAGGAGGAGATTTTCATTCAGCTGTCGCTACCGTCGTCAAATTCCAGCCAAAAATTAAGAGCACCCACCCACTTCCCCCTTTGCAAAAACAGCCAAAGCAGTCGCAACTCGCAACCCGCCCACTTCCCCCTTCCCCCGGAACTTCTCCGACCCCCAGCAGAGCCAGCGGCGGCCATGCCTGAACTTGTGTACGCCAATCTGTCTTGCATTCCGAATCTCGATTGCGCCTCCGCCCCGCCGCCGCGCCCTTTCTGCGCCTCCGCGGCGGCCTACCTTGCCCTCCACCTCGCCGCGCCTGTGGCCGTCGTCGTCGTCTGGTGGCTCTGGAGGAACCTCCTGCTTCTGCCTATGCCTCTGGAGGGGTTCGCGGGTGGTGGAGACGGCCGCCGCCTGCCGGAGCAGCAGCCGCCCCGCACCCACACCTTGGTGGACGCGAACGGTGTCGCAGTCGCCGCCGCAGCCGCCCGCGGCTTCTTCGAAGAGGAAGAGACCACCCGTCCAATCCTCCTCCGTCGCAGGGCGCCCCACGCCGGCGCCGACGGGTACTTCCGATACCCGCAAATCCGCTACCTCGAAGCAGTTCCTCAAGCCCGCCTCATCGACCCCGAATCCATGGAGGAGATGACGCGGGGGCGGCGCCACGCCGTCGGCATGCTCAGGCAAGCCGCGATCCACTACGACGACCCCATCCGCAGGTGTTGCAGCACTCTACCAATTTCTCACCCATCTCTTTCTTTCTTTCTTTCTTTCTTGTTTCAGTCTGTACGATTTTTTTCCACGGAAATTTCATTCTGTACGATGTCTCTGTTAGAACACTCTGTCTGTCCCTGTTGCTCTGTCAAGTTCAGTTAGGAAACATTTTCGATTCTCTTCAAATTTTCATTGCGAGGGATAACAGTAATGTTGCTGATGCGTTGCTGTCTTCATTCACTGCTCTCTGAAGCGTTCAGCATATTAATTTTTCCAATGGAATTCAACGAACAGTGGGTTTCCATTTTAAGGTAGTACCAGTATACAGGTGTTTGTCCTGGCTAAAGATGCAGACAGCCAGTGGTTTAGCACAGATTTATAGCCACAAGTTGTTCCCAAGGTTCAGTTAACCGCTGGATTACACAAGTTCAATAAGCCATACTCATACAAGTTTGAAACACAAAGCTCAAGCTGAACTTATCCTTTGCAGCAGTGCGTTTCTGCTCTTCATTTTCTACACACACGCACTGTATGTTTGGCTGTAAACTGTTGTTCCGTTTATGAAATGGACAATGAGTTGCCTGATTCGAGGTTTTTTACTTGATTAACGTTAAACCGTTGAACCCAATGGCCAATGTTGTAGTCTGTAGTTCAAAATGTTGCATTCAGATGTTATATGGGTTTCATGCTGCATGCTTTGTTAGTCCATATCATGCCATATAATGGTCAATGTTGCAGTAAATCTGAGTACTAGCAAATGATGATAAAAAAAGCACTCGGAACCCCCATCTAGGCACTCCTTATTTTCGTACCAGCAACCCTTCTGCTTCTATGTTGGCATAGCTCCCTGGAGCACTCTTTAATTTTCAACTCCACAGAGGATGTACCCATGCCCCTGTCTATTATCGGATACTTTTATTTAACGACTATTTTCTCTGAAATGGGCAACATTTTCTCACTGCCTGGCACGGCTCTAGTAGGAGCAGTTTGGTATTTTCTTTTCTAGAATACAGTTTGGTGTTTTCTGTGTAGGCACTAGATTTTACTAGAATGTACTACTCCCTCCATTCCTAAATATAAGTCTTTGTAGAGATTCCATTATGGACTACATATGGAGCAGAATGAGTAAATCTACACTCTAAAATGCATCTACATACATCCGTATGTGCTCCATAGCGAAATCTCTACAAAGACTTATATTTAGGAATGAGGGAGTACGTGAATATGGTATTTTCCTCAGGATATTTTTTAAATGTGCAACAATTCTTGCCTCCAAGGGAATCACCGGAGCACTATCTGTGCAATGTGCTTCGATATGGTAGTTTCTCCAGACTTTTCTGCAATGTGCAATGTTTTAAAGTCTCTCTGTCTGTACGGCTGGACTATCAAGTCCTCCTCAGCACACACTTTCTCTGTTAGACCCAGTTACAGAACATTTCTAATACCACTTCCAAGTTTTGGATTCTTGTTTTTTTCCATAAAAAGAGAAACACATACACCACTTCCATGTTTCATGCTCGGCATACGCCTGCCATGTAGAGCATATTATGCCCTGATTTCCTGCCAATTGCTACACCACTTTTACATCTTAAATCTTGCAGTAATGGCATTTCTTGCACAATATATAATCCGCGTGGATACTATTGCGGGCACCTAAATTAGCGCACATATCTGGTTCATATAATCTTATAAAATACCAGACATCTGCAAGGAAGGAGAACTGTATGCTGGCAATATGGAATTTCTCCTCACATTTAAAACGATCGAGTTAATTGACTTGTTTCAGTAATTGACCAAGTAACTTCTGACTGAGTGACTACAACAAATTATACTCTTACCATTATGTTTAAAATCATGGGGATGGGGTTGCCTTTGTTTCAGTTATTTTTCCAGTAGTTTCTACCACAGTGAATTCTTCTGTTGGAACACATCTGCTATTATGTTTGGTGAGAGAGAGAGAGAGAGCCTATGATTTTTTACAATTTCTGCGGGGCTTTCTGAAAGTTTGTACGCACTTTGCAGTAGATTCTGATGTTTTTGCAGTAGATTCTGATGTTTGAATCTTTTCCATGAAACAGATTGTCCAATGTCGAAGGAAACCCATCAGTTTTTCAGGGAGATCCTTGTGTGTTGGCCACAGAATCAACTGATATTGTTATCAAGCTAAAAATTGCTACTGCACTTGTCTGTTTAATATGGCGAGAACTGAATGGGAACAGTCAGCAATTATGTCAAGAAGTAAAAGAAGAGTGCTTTTCATTGGTTGCTGGGCAATCTGTGGAGAAGCTCCTTGAGCTAGCACGTTCATTCAGCGAGGCAAGCTGGTGCGCTTGCCATGTTAAGGAAGTGCTGACTATCGTTGACGCAATCGTTGATGTCCTGTACAATTTACAGGGCTTACCTTTGAACAGATCTGGTGAGATTGCTGTTATGGCGAGTAAGATGGTGGCTACTTTAAGTGGAGTACTTGATCAAGCTGCAAGTGGCATCGATAACAGTGAAGAATCTACCATTCATCCAGCAACTGTTGTTTTCAATCAAGTCCTGGAGTTTTTCGACAGCAACACAGATATGGTGCAGTTAATACTCGCCACTGGAGATTGCACCGTTGATCCTTACTCTCACGTGTTTGACTGCTGGGTATCGAAGCTGGAGGAAGATGCAAAAAAGATGTGCCAAGCTGAAAAGGACCGAGAATACATAATCCTCTTGAATAATGCATGTGATGTTTGGCAGATGATGCGCCGTCCAGGAGCACCGTTTTGGAATGTAGAACTGGTGAGCAGGCTCATTTGTATGATCCAGAGATACAGAAGGGGCTACTTTGAGGAATGTTGGGCTCCACTTGTACTGTCATTGACGAAGGAAGATTATCTGAAGAACCCGCGCCGTTCATCCTTGGCTGAATTTACTCAAGGAATTGTCAGTATCTGCGATCGCCAGATGACCTGGAAGGTTGTACCTAGTCTTAAGTACGAACTGCGAGACGAGATAAAGAATCTAGTGGTTACACCATACAAGGCCTTCCTGCATGCACTGGCACTGCAGGCAAATCGGAGAGGACTTTCATTGAAGCGATTGATGTCACGAAGGAGTCGTCAGAATGAGTATACTGCTGAGCAGTTGGAAAACAAGATTGGTGAGTTTTTTGAAAGCTGAAAAGACAGCTAAACTACAATACCTAGTTACTTTACCTGTATACTAGTATGTATCACCACCCTTGGGTTGGATGGGTGTTTTTGTGTGTATGCCCCATTAGGCGATAGCGGCACAGGAAGTCTGTTCTCTAACAGAGGCTCTGCTGAGTGTACACCACATTGCGTTGGAAGAGTTCACGAAGTGCACATAATATCTTGATTCTTCTTTGATGTATGCATATGTATGTTCAGTTATATAGAACTGTAACAGTACCCTACATTGAGTAAACATAAACTCACCACTTCTGTTTCAGCTTTCATAGCAGCACAGAAACTCACCAGTTGTGTTCAGTTTATGAGTGAGAAGTTAACATCTGACAATCCCCTTTCTCCCTCCCTCCTGATATGAATATGAATATGATAGCGTCTTCAGGGTTAGTCTCAGTCAGTCAATCTCCTGATGAGCCGCACCTTCTACTGTGGCCTCCATTCGCTGCCGGGTCACTTGTTGTCCATGCAACTCATCACCAGAACTCTCGTACAGAAGAGAACCTGGCGCCTCAACTACGCCTCCTCTCAGCGTCAGGTCAATATTGGCAAACTCTATCTTTTTTTTTTTTTGAGGGGTTGGCAAACTCTATTTGTTCTAGGCGGTGAGCACCATTTTGCCGGCCAATCGGCTCAAGGTTCCCAATATGGCCGGCCCACCGTTTGGGTTTCTCACTTTTAGTTTTTTCGTGGACTATTACCCGTTTCTTTCGCTAATTTTTTCTGTTGCCTTTTATTTTCGTTTTCTGCTCCGTCTTTCTTTATGATTTTACTTTTTTGGTGAAGTTTTTGTTCCTATTTAAATTTTTGGGTGAATATTTGACCATGTTTAAAAAAAACATGATCACATATATTCATATGTGTACGGACAACCTTTTCAAATACATAAACTCTTTTCTATTAAATTATTACTTTTTCAAAAAATACATGAGCACATATTTTATATACATGAACATCTTTTATACATGAGTTGAACAATATATTTTCAAATGTCTGAATATTAATATTAAGGTACAAGAACTTTTTCTCAACATGATACATTTATTTTTCTGTTATTTAAACCACTTTTGACAATATTTTGACTTTAATACTTTTATAAAAATTACATATTATAAGGCTGTACCATGGCCAACCCATATAGAAGCCTTCAGGCGAGTGAGTGGCAGAACATTGCTTAGGGCCTATTTGGGACTGCTTTGCTTCACCAAAATCAGTTTCACTTCACCAAATCCACTTTGGAGCAGTTTTATATGGAAGTTCTAGCACTACCAAAGATAATGTTTGGCTTCCATCTAGCTCCAGTTTTAAGAATGGGAAATTTGGTGGAAAGGATCTATTTGATTGGATGACGAGGGAGAAACGAAGGGGTATCCACTTACTGGTGGTAGTGGCGGGTAATTTTCCTCCAAATCTAGCTTCTAGAGTTTTTTTAAGCACCCCCTAAAGAGCCTCATAAAAAACTGGGAGTTGTTCCCTAGATTATAAGTTTTTTTTTCTCGAAGCGGCATATCATGGAGCTACCCTGTTTAGTTTGTGTTTTCTAGAGCGGAGCTGAATTTTAAAGAGTAGAGCAGTCCCAAACAAGCTCTTAAAACATAGGATAGGAAGCTCCAAGGTTGGGACGCAGGAGCTGTATGTTGCCTATACTGATTCCTATTACGGTGTTGCAGTTTTTCGGCCAACCCAATACTATATATTCATGTGAGTTTTTTTTCGTGGTTTTTTTTTCAGTTTTTTTCACTTTGCATTGGTTCTCTTCATGTTTCTTTGGTTTTCTTTGATTTTCCCCTTTTTGTTTTTCTTTTTTCTTTGTTTCTTTCTTTGGATTTCACCCTTATTATTTACTTTTATTTTTTACTAGGACAATGTACATACGTTGCAACGGGATATAAATATTTTAGTATGTTAGCTTGTGATTTATTTGCCCACATTAATGCGATTGTGTAAATAAATATTTATCAAATCTTGCCCGTGATTTACCTTATAGTTTGATGAGAGTTTTGTATAGTAAACTAAATTGAAATTGGCTCAAAAGGTAACTAATTAAGGTGATTTATTATCACACGAGGAAGGTTGGATGAAGGGATGGTGAGATGAAATGTGTAACATGGAACCTTACATTCTTTTTAAGCAGTAAAGATAGAGATTTTTTTTCATACACATTGTATATTTTTAGTATATACCAGGAACCCGTTTTATATGCATTTAATATCTTTCAAATGCATGATTAACATCTTTCTTAATATATGTTTTTCATGTCTACATTTTTTCATACACATTATACGTTTTTTGTATACATCTAACACATATTTATATACGTTTAAAATTTTAAAATATATGATTAATATTTTTTAAATACATGTTTTGAACATTTTGTCAAATACGTGTAAAATATTTTTCAAAGATATGTTGAAACATTTCTTGTACAAGATGAAACATTAAAAAAACTCTGTATAAGTTTTCTTTACATTGGATAGGCAATTTTCTAAATCAACATTTTGTTTGAAGCATATGAGCATTTTTCTAAATGTAACGTACATTTTTGAAACACACATTGAATCATTTTTTTGTACAATATGAAACATTATTTAAAAAACTCTTGTACAGTACAGAGCCTGGCGCCCAAGACTAAATCATCGCTTCTCATGGAACAACTCAAGTCTTGTTTTTTGTGAATTTGGAATTTCATTCATCACTCATCAACGATACTACACTTAGAGGAGCACAGCGTGGTGATCTCCCCGACCCGGATCAAAGCCAGACGGTTGTTTGGGATTGCAATCGCCCCATCTAGGCTAATGTATGGCTCACCAAGTTTGAGTTAGGCAATAGCAAGCAGTCTAATCCTCGGCAATGGATGAGGCACCTTCTATGTTAGGTTTTTGGACTCCAGCGGCAACCATACTACTTTGCCACGGTTCTTGCTGCCGGCGACGCGTGCGATCATGAAGGGCGGCCGAGGGATCCCGATAACGGCGCCAGAGTTCTCTAGGGCTTCGAGCGCGTGGTCAGAGGAAAAGATAGGATGAGGTCCTCGGCCAGGCCCATATCGCCGGGAGCCGATGTGGCAAGCACCCCTTAGTCCAGGATACCATCAGTAGCCGGTGTAGCCCCTAAACCAGTCTTCAAATCGAGGATGATCCTCGGTCCTCCCTACCCGCTTCTCCATCTTCAGTCTTGCAAGTTGGTTCAATGTCTTCCATCTATTTTTCCGAAGTGGTCAATCTTTGACCGTCAACTCTTATACCTTGGTATCCGCGGAGTCCTCTAAAATTTCTGAAACCCTTTAACATGAGACTTTATTGTTTCTGAGGAGATCCTAGGAACCGTGCGTCACTGCCTTCAGGGCGGAGCAATCCCCCACTTGGGACCCGACGAGGTTCGGGCCCACCATGACAACTTTGAACGCCTATACTTCTCGGGGTTCTTGTCATATCAGGGGTCTTCGTGGCGTGTGCTTGTGGATTGGGGCCCCACAATTGAGACGTCCAATCAAACACGTTGTAACATGCCCCAATACACATAAAAGAAACATTATTAACCATCCCCTAGATCTTCGCGCACACGCTCATCGCACGACGCCTGGGGAACACACGTATTTACCGCTATAGGACTAAAGCGTCCCATCATCACACGGCACACGGCAAGGAATTGTCGTAAAAATCCATATCTGCAGGGCAAGGAGATCTCACATCTCCCATTGCCTACTCTGCTCTGGTCTCGCGTGTTCTCCTCCTTCTTCGTGCGTCTCGAGCGACTAGCCCAATCCATCACCGCATGAGAGAGCCTATCGGCAAAGATTCTACTGCTGCTTCGTCCTCGCGTTCCACCGGCCTCCTCGAGGGAGACTGTAAAAGCTGCTACATGACCCAATGTCAACTAGACTGGCTCGCCACACTAGGATATTTGCCTCAGCCAAGGATCTTGCCATTGTTCCCTTCCCCCTCTTGTGAATAAGAGGATAAGAGTATTCACGGTTCATTACTAGGGAAAATTCTAACAGTAGCACTGGTTTTTGTCCTATCAGTAGCGCGGGTAACCGCGCTATTGATACGGCGCTACAGCTAAAGCTTAGCAGTAGTAGTAGCGCTTCCCAAAACAACCGCTACTGGTAATTACTAGTAGCGCTTTCCAAAACAACGCTACTACTATTATTCCGTATTCAATATTTTTAAATTTTAGGTCTTATTCATACACCATTATACAATTTTTCATACAGTAGCAATTTAGAGATTGTTTTTACATTATAATGAGTTATTAAATCACTAGGTGAAAGAACCTTGGATTAGTTTCAAGTGCATGGATCCAAAGTAACCAATGGTCACTTTGGATCCATCCATTTGAAACTAGTCCGCGGTTCTTTCACCCAATGACATAATAACTTATCATCATCATCATCATAATATCATTAACAACTTATCATCATAATATATCATTGTCATATAACTCCTCATCATCATCATTTTCGTCCATGAGACATCATATAACAACTTGCTCACTAGTTATAATAACAACTCCTCCTCATCATCATCATAGTACTCATAATCACTACTCCTACTCAGCATCACCATCAAGTCTAAGACATTGTAGCACATAATAAAAGCTTTTCATCATCATCATAGTCATATAATCAACACTAACTAATTGTTCTTAATACTTAGGACCTACTCCTCTCTCCTAGCTAAAATACCATAAAACAAATAAACCGGTCCTTCTCCATAATGGAGAATGGAGATAAACCTATCTTCAACTTGTGGCTTGCGCACATTCATTTTGTCTTCAATTATTTGCGTGTGCGCATTCATCACTTTGCTCCATTCTTTGATTTTGAACCTTCCATCATTTGAAGAAATTGAGTATGCAGTATGGTAAGCCTTGAAAGGAGTTGGTCATAAGCTAACCATATGCACATCACCTTCGGTAAATAGCATGTCAGGCACAACCTGCTTCGGGAGCCTCTGTTCAAAAACGTAATAGTAACATATATAGTTAGCAGTGTAGTCTACTTAAGAAGAATGTATGCAATGAAGTTACCATCATTAACAAAATCTTACCAAATTTTTGGCAATGAAGTTACCATCAAGCAATTTATGGACTAGTGGCACGTATCTAGCATAATTTGGGCTGATAGAGTGACTGGTTTTGAAGGCCTCAACATCTTCTATGAATGAGACAAGATAACATTTCTCCTCACAATTAAGCTTGGAGTCATATCTGTAGTATGGTGTTGTCTACTACCTTCCGAGTATTTCTTGAAGATAAGAAATAAGCTAACAATTATAAATAAATAAGTTTAGTATCGACGAACACCAAATATTTTTAAATTAACAATATAAATTACTGAACTTAACAAATTAGTTTGACAAACTCACATCTAGGCAAAACTGGAGGCATATCCACATCCACCCAGATGTCGATATTATCATCATCATAATAATCTTCGCGATGAATATCAAATCTTATTTGCATTTCCTCCTCAAATCCATATGCCTTGCAGAGAGCTTCCCAATTAAAGCAACTGAAATGGGAGCGATCGACCGCATTGTACAACTTAACCAGAAACTCATAACCATGTTTAGTTCTTAAGTGAGCCCTCCTCGTCTCCACATTCTCAAAGTCATCTAAACCAAAATCAAGCTTCTCCAATACATATGGTCTAGCTAGCATGGCATGGGATGTACTAATCAAATTGAAAACCCCCCATAAATTACACATTGAACAAAAGAAGCACAAGTGATGATATTAATTACGATGAAATGCTTGTCGTTGTGTACCGTACAAACATCAAAGGTCTCTTCCAGCTTCACGGTGAAAAACCTATCATTTTGCAGGTGAGGAAACCTATCGCAGAAACCCCGGTCATCGTAGCAGTGCCCGCACTCCGGGATCCCATCGTCATCAGACATCTCCTGTGTTCAAAATTCAAAGATTATAACTCGACGGCAAAACCCAAAAAATCTGGCATGACCTTTGATAAAAAAGGACATATCGAGCGCCTGAAATTTGCCGGAACGGAAATTAATCAATACTCCGGCAAAACATAGGCCACTTATCGATGGTCATTGCATTTCAATGGTTGAAAATATGAACAAAAACATTTCAAAATATCTTATATATAATCCTAACACTAAATAAACTAGTTTTATTAACTACTTACTAAATAAACTAGTTTTATTAACTACTTACTAAATAAACCAGTTCTATTAAGCACTTACTATAAATAAACTAGTTCTATTAAGCACTTACTAAATAAAATAGTTCTATTAAGCACTTAATATAAATAAACTAGTTATATTAATCACTTACTAAATAAACTATTTCTATTAAACACTTGCTAAAAATTGTACTACCTTAATTCTACCCTAAATTTTCTTACTTCTATTTTATTCAAAACACCTAAAATAGTCAAAAAAAATATTATATTAAAAAACGACATTCTACAATGTCTACATGCTAAAATCTACATTTCTACAATGTCTACATGCTAAAATCTACATTTAAATTACCTACAATTTCCAAGAACAGAGACAAGGGAGGGAGGGAGGAGAGAGGAAGGGGAGGGGGCAGCCGGAGG
>NC_041383.1:20673959-20727374 GCF_002162155.2 Triticum dicoccoides
CGGTGAAGGAGGGAGGAGGGAGGAGGGGGCGGTCGAAGGAGGAGGGAGGAGGGGGCGGCCGGAGGTGGAGGGAGGAGGGTGCGGTGGGAGGAGGAGGGAGGAGGGCGCGGTGGGAGGAGGAGGGAGGGAAGGAGGGATGGAGGGAGTACCTCGGTGGCGGACGGACGACGGCGACGGCGGACGACGGGTATCGGCGCGGGCGAGAGTGACTGAGAGGGTCAGACGCGTGGGGAGTATAAGGTAGGGTTAGTAGTAGCATGGGTTCCAGAAAAGCGCTACAACTAAGAAGAATGGCAGTAGCGCTGGGCGGGGATGCGTGCTACTGCTAAGTGGGGCTAGCCATGTGCGCCCAGTTCAAACATAGTAGCAGCCCTTTTTGCTAGTATGCGCTACTGCTAAAATTATAGCGTTTATTTACACGCGCCGCTAATATATAGCAGTAGCGCATTATTTTGTTCAGCGCTACTGCTAAGATGCTGTCTATAAGGATTTCCCTAATAGTGGTTGCTCATCTCTGTTTGCTAATTGTTGTTGTTGATGTTTGAATCATCATTGGGTACCTATATGAACATGAGATTAGGCGTAAAGAAGCGATGTGATATTATTATTTAGCTTTTTTTGACCAAAGATTATTATTTACCTGAACGAGCATATAAGAAAATCATGTAAATTTGTTGGCATGATGGGCCGCATGAGTGCATGGGCCAAAGCCTAACGACCAGGGAAATGTTTTGGGGATCTCCTATATGCCGCTCGTTGCGGCAAAGTGCCAGCATTTCGCACAGGGGCGCCTAACCTGGGCCGGCCCATTTTCAGTGGCATGTAGAGGCACGTCCGTGAGATGAAAAAAATGCAAAAAAGACGATGGCGCTTGCGCGAAAACTTGATCCCGCGACTTCGTAGTGAATTGCGACCTGTGCAAGCCACTCGGACTAAGAGCCTCACTTGTTAGATTTGTGGCGGCACACTTAAAACAAACATATGACAGCGACAAAATTTTAAAACATAATTCGCAAGAAATCCCAAAACTACTATCCGTGTAAGGGGTCGAACCAAGGATTTCCTGCAACATAATTTTTCATATTTACGAATATTTTCTACAAATTTGAACACTTTTTAATTTTTTAATTTTTTGGAAAAACATGAACATTTTGATGATGTGAAACATTTGAAAAGTGGGAACGTTTTTTAAATTTGTGAACAAAAAATAAAAAGTGTACATTTCTCAAAATTCTAGAAAACCTATTGAATTAGCAAAAAAATGAAAACATGAACATATTTTGAATTTGTGAACAAATTTGGAAAGCTGGAACATTTTTTGCAATTCCCAACCATTTATTGAATTTGCAAATAAAATTGAAAATATGAACAACTTTGAGTATGTGAATAAAAAATAAAAATGCAAACTGTTTTTAAATTTACGAAGAAAGTTTGAAGCATGAACATTTTTTTGAATTTTTGCACAAAAATTCAAAGCAATAAGTATTTTGAAATTATGAACATATATTGAATTTTCAAAAAAATTGAAAATCATAACAAATTTCGAACAATAGCAATTTTTTAATACGTGAAAGAAAATTTGAAAAAGAAGAACATTTTTGCAATTTGTGAACAATTTTTGAAAACAGGAACATTTTTTCATTTATGATTTTTTTAAGATGCTACTACTTTCTGTAAAATAGAGCATTTTCTAAAATCAAGAGCATTTTCAAAATTTTCTGAACAATTTTTAAACATTTACTTTTAGAAAAAATTAAAAATAGAGAAGAAATTAAAAAGGAATAAAAGAAACCGAAAAGGAAGAAGAAAAATGAAAAAGAAAGAAGCACAAAGAAGCACAAAGAGGACAAAGGCAAAAAACCGTGGGAAACAAAAAAACACAGGGAAACCGAGAAAAAAGAAAACAAAAAAAATGATTCAGGATACCTTCTGTGAACATTACAAAAGCGGGAACAGTGAATCTTAAATGGGCCGGCACAATCAGAACGAGCACTCGATGTCCTGTGCGAAATAGCGACGTCTTGATGCAAAATTCGTCAAAATAGGTATTCCCGATTTTCTGAGCCCCTTAGTGGAATGGCGACATCTTTATGTATTACGACGGTGAACAGGCAGAAGCATTAGTCCTTTTATTAGTAGGTATAGAGGTATAGATAGTATAAACTCTGTTTATGTACATGTACATCTTGTGAAATACAGTCTTTTTTTATCAAATAAATTAATCTTCTAAAAACACATGAGTACATATTTTATAATTTATGTACATGAACATCTTTTCAACATGAGTTGAACAAAAAAATTGCAAATGTCTGAACATTTATATTAACGAATTAAAACCTTTTCACAATATAATACATTTATTTATCTGTTATTTAAACACTTTTGACAACATTTTCTAACTTTAGTATAATAGTATGTATACATGTGCAATGCCCGTCTTAATAGAACGGAGTGATTTTGGTAAAAGAGAAAAGAAGTGATAGATGTGGTAATAGATTCAAAGGAAAATAAATAATAGCAATGTATAAATGCCGATATTAGTTAATTAAATGTGGTAAAAGCAGGAAGTAGTATTCATGCGGAAAAAAACTGTACGTTGATTTAAAAAGAACTGCATGTTGCTTCACTTTCTCCACATGATCCTTTTCTTTTTGAGAAATCTCCACATTCTCCTATTGCTACTACACCATCTCCCCTGGGCTCAATCAAACCATATGGTGGTCATGCAGCAACACGGCCCATTGGGTCCAGTTATGGGCTTCTTTTTTCTGAAAAGGGCACATGATTGTTCTAGAACGCAATAGAGGTAGCAGCAGTTTACTGTTCATGCGAATCCTGCTGATATTGGCCGTTGGATTTAGAAGACCGACGGTTATCATTGCTGTTCTAAGTCCTACTTAAGATTGGTACACTTTATAGATAAAAATAGAAAAAAATATAGATAGTAAATATTTTTAAAATATACTCCCTCCGTTCCTAAATATTTGTTTTTTTAGAGATTTCAGATGGACTACCATATACGGATGTATATAGACATACTTTAGAATGTAGATTCACTCATTTTTCTCCGTATGTAATTACTTGTTGAAATCTCTAGAAAGACAAACATTTTGGAACGGAGGGAGTAAAAAATAACATGTTATCAATTTATTGACGTTGTACCATGACCAACCCTCATAGAAGCCTTCAGACTAGTATGTGGTGGAACGTGCTTAAAACATAGGATAGGAGCCATCGCTGTTAAGAACAACCAAGATCCAATGAGAATTTGCGCGTAGCTTTTTGTCTTCGACATAAAAAAATACTATATGTCGCCTATGGTATGGAGGTTTATGGGCCAGCCTAGTATTGTAGTTGCATGCAAGTTTTTTACTGGTTTTTTATGAGTATTTGCACTGTAATGCATCGGTTTTTGTTCGCGTATTCATTGATTCTCTTTGATTTTTTCCATTTCTTTTTTACTTTGATGTCCTCTTTTTTGCTTATCACAGTTTTATTTTCCTTTTATTTTTTATTTTTATTTTCCCAACAGATGTCCTATTTTCCATACACATTGTACATCTTTGGATACACCAGGAACCTCTTTTATAATAATCTAACATTTTTAATGCATCATTAATTTTTTCAAATACATGTTTTTGATGACTGCTTATTTTCACACATTATAAACTTTTCGTATATATCCACACGAAAATTTTGTAAATGTTTAACATTGGATCAAATATATATTTTGAATATTTTGTTGAATGTGTGTTAAACATTTTTCAAACACACATTGATACATTTTTGTATGATATGAATTAAAAAAATATATGAATATTCTTTACATTGGATATTTTTCTTAAATATCACAAACATTTTTTATGTGAATAATTTTCTAATTGTAACATAAATTTTTTAAACACGTGGTAAAGCATTTTTTATATGATACAAAACATTTTTACAAAAAACCATGCAAACCCTTTTTTAAATATATGATAGAATTTATATTAAAAATATCATAGACTTTTCTTGAAGCACGTGAACATTTTTATAAATTCCATGTATATTTTTGAAATGCCTGAACATTTTTCAAGTATTACATACTTTTTTTTTGAATGGTAAAAACATTTTCTAAAAGTTGAGCGAACATATTGGTTACTCTGCATTTAAAATTTCTAAATGTGCGACGAACAATCAAAAAATTAAATAAATTGCATTTTCAGAATATATTATTTAGTTTTTTTCGAATTATATATATAAAAACAAGCGTGCAACATTAGTGTGATGAGACCACATGTCTACTAGGGAGCCTCGCAACAATCAGTGCCATTTGGCGCGCTCTCAGCTATTCGTCACGTGTCGCGCTCTGGGCGCTCCCTCCGGATTTTGTATTTTTATTTTTCCGCACGCGTTTCCGGCTTTTTAAAAGGTTTTTTTTGGGTTTTTTGACGTTTTGGTTTTTCACCGGTCTTTCCTAGCTTTTCGAGAAAAAAAATCGAAAAAAATAGCTCTTTTGCGCAAAAAACGCATTTTTTTCACGAGAGGCACGGTTGTGCTTTCGCGAGAGGCACGGCCGTGCCTCTTGGAAACGAAAAAAAACGTGTTTTCTGTTTTTTTTCCTTTCGCGAGAGGCACGGTTTTGCTTCCGCGAGAGGCACAGTTGTGTTTTAGCGAGAGTCACGGCCGTGCCTCCTCGGAAACGGAAAAAAAACACGTTTTCTGTTTTTTTTTTCCTTTCGCAAGAGGCACTTTTTGCTTCCGTGTGAGGCACAGTTGTGCTTTCGCGAGAGGCACGGGCGTGCCTCTTTCGGAAAGGAAAAAGAATGTGTTTTCTGTTTTTTTTTCTTTCGCGAGAGGCACGGTTTTGCTTCTGCGAGAAGCACGGTTATGATTTCGTCAGAGGCACGGGCGTGCCTCTTTCGGAAAGGGAAAAAAACTTATGTTCCCGGTTCGGTTTTTTCGTTCGGTTTTTTAATGAAAAAAAAGTTCGGCAAAACCTATCAACATGAGATCTAGTTTTAATGATCTCGACGCGAGAAATCCAACGGTGAAAGCGGTTCGAGATTTGGACGCACGGTTTAAGAGATAAAACGTTTTGAATAAACGGATCTACGAAAAAAGGGAAAACACCCAGGTTGCGACAAGTGGCGCACATGCAGCACGCCACTTGTCGCAACCTGAGAAAGTTAGAGTGATCTCCGCAAGGAGTACTCTTTAATTAGTGATTTCGACGTAGTTTTCTGTGTCGTGTAGCCCTCGAAAACAAAAGACTATATCTCGCCTGACGCGAGAGGTATGGAAGCGTCTGTTCCTATCGGCGAGCCCATTAGGTCTCGTACAGTTGCTCGTAGCATTTGAACTCGTTTAGTCGTTGTAGGCCGGGTTTTTTTGGTTTTGGCTGTTCAATGTCTGTAGTGGTCCGGTTTTTTATTTCTTTTTTACGGCTTTCTTTAGATTTCATTGGTTTCCTTCGATTTTCATTTTGTTGTTTTTTTGTGTTTTCTTAATGGTTTTATTAGTATTTTATATGTTTCTTTTCTCTTATCTTCTTTTGCGTGTTTTCATCCTGGTTGTCACAACCCTAGATTATTGAGTGTAATTAGTTGCTTTTAGAATAATTGTTAGATCATGTTTAAATTCAAGTGAAATTGAAGTGAGGATTAGACAAACCCTAGCTCTCGTTCAGTCGGGTTCGTTTCGTTCGATCGGACTGGGTTGCTCGTAGTATCTGAACTCGTTCAGTCATTGTAGGCCAGGTTGTTTCGGTTTTGGCTGTTCAATGTGTGTAGTGGTCCGGTTTTAATGGTTTTTTCTTTCTTTACGGTTTTCTTTAGCTTTCAATGGTTTGTTTTCTTCGTTTCTTTATAATGTATTTTCTTTATGTTATTCATTTATTTTCGTTTTGTTTTGTTTCTTTTTTGTGTTTTTCTTAATGGCTTTATTGGTATTTTATATTTTCCTTTTCTCTTTTATTCTTTTGTGTGTTTTCATCCTGGTTGTCACAACCCTAGATTATCGAGTGTAATTAGTTGCATTTAGAATGATTGTTAGATCATGTTTAAATTCAAATGAATTTCAAGTGCGGATTAGACAAACTCTAGCACCAGTTTAAATAACTAAATAATTTTCAATGAACCCAAAATGCCCTTGAAAAATGTGCATAACTTAGGAAAATTGTGAAAACCCTAACCAGAGATGATGCACATTTTGCATGGCATTTATGGCTTTGGAATTAATGCACATTGTGTTTGAATTGGAGCAAATAAATGCTATAAATATTTTTATCACTATAATAATTCTGAAATTTGTTGAGGACCTTCAGAATAATTCAGTTAATGCCCACAAATATTTTCGGAATTTATAAAAATGGTTTGGTCTTTGAATCATATCAAAACAGAGTTAAAGAAACACTACTAGAAAAAAGCCTAGCAGTAGCGCGGGTTTTATGCTTATCAGTAGCGCGGGTGGCCGCGCTACCGATACGGCACTACAGCTAATGCTTATCAGTAGCGCGGTCTGACCAGCCCTACTGCTAACTAGGGATAGCAGCTGCGTTTGTCTGAAACAAGCGCTGCTGATAATAGCTGCAGCGCCCTTATGAGAAGAGCGCTACTGCTAAGAGCTCGCTGTTGCTAATGCCATACCCCACGCTACTGTTATTAATTTTTAAATTTTTTTCTGCTCCACATTTTGTGTTGCTGAATTTTGTTTTGGGCTTTATACAATAATCTCTAGCATATCATACACATACAAATGTAATTATAGCATATACATAGCGATACAAGGTGGTCATCATCATAATCATCATCCAACAGGAAGTGGTCTCTCGTCATCATTTCGAAAATAGCGATACAAGTCTCGAATACTTGCAACTACATTGTCATCCATCTAAACAATGATATACGCGAGAAGAGCTATCACTATGAGTGAGAGCGGAACTATGTAGTACATGAGGCGGCGGTTACAATTTCCTGGTCCTTATTCTGTACCATGAAGTTTTGGAGGTACTCCCTAACAGTTTCACGCTTAGAGTCGCCGAGACCCAAGAAGGACTCATGCATGTAGTACGGATCCGCCACACAGATTTGCGAGACTTCTTCTCTCTTCATGACGGAGCTCATATGTAGCGCAAAAAGGCGGACAATTGTAAAATCGAGTCGGCTTGTCAGAAACATCTCGAAGATATGGTCAAACCGCGAGGAGAACACCTCCATAGGTTGTGTGTCGACGTAGCACTTCCCCTCAGGCACACGAGCTGCGTATGTCAGATATCATGGATCCTTAGAGGCTAGTAGGCTTTTCTCAGTCGACATCACATGGTCGTGCAGTCTCCTGAGATCCCCTAATAGAGTCTCCAGTGGTTTCGCCGGTAGCATCGGCTCGCCAGTGACATGGAACATGGCCGCACCTTTGACGGGTACCTCTTCATAATCCACCGTCTGGCTGCTATGTGCTCTGGCTTGTTTGCAGGCAATTGAGCCTATCTTCCCTGATCTCTTCCTCTCCTTTTTCTTGGGCACACCTTCCAGACCCTTCCTTAACCCCTACCCCGGTGTTGCTGGGCTAAGCACCATAAGACCCCCGGCTAGTTGACCTTGTGTTGAGGCGGCATCTTCAGGCGTGTCCTGTGAGTATTTCATGAAGGGTTTCTTGCAATACTTGCTAGGACGTTCCTGCCCGAGCAAATCATCCATATCCTCATCAGCATGCTGATAGCCCAATTCTTCATATGGCTGACTCATCATATCAAAGTCACCTTCACAGGCTCCTATATTGAGGAAACCCATTGGGTCCATCGTCTCCTCCATCTCATCATCCATTCTTTGTTCTACGGGGCCGATTACATCAGCCACTATTGGACCCCCTTCATCACGTCGTCCGCCGCTCTCACCCGACACTACATGATCTGGTAATTGCGTAGGCGGGATGGTGGTCTCCATACATGCTTATTGATGTGTGGTTATTGGTGTGCTCATAGCCGACTCCAGAAGAAGAAGATTCTTCGGCCATAGCAGCATCCAACCCTTGCAGCTTCCAATCCGCAGTGGGGTCTCATCGTCCTCTCCCCCAAGCCGTACTGGAGGAGGCAAATCCTCGTGCCCCGATTTCACACTGGACAAGTTAACCCTGAAGTGCCTAGCGGGCATCGGCTGGTTGTCGAACGTGAATTGCAAGGGGTTCGTTATCACCCCCTTTCCCACATCCACCTTCTGGCCTTCGATCAAGTAGAGTATGGTGCACGGGGTTTCATCGGCCTGCAAACACATGTCTGCGGCGTAAAACATCTGAATGGCAACGAAAATGGAATATTCTAGATATATATGTTGGTGCGACATGTAATTACTGTGAGGGCGTCGAGCCCAGCCAAAGACGAAGGCCCGCCTAGCGCGCCAGAGACTGAGGACGGGCTGCTATGAGCGGGTGCGGGTGCGGGTGCGAATGCGAGAGCAGGCCCGATTGCATGAGCAGATGATGGTGCGGTGGTGTTCTTCACTAAGTTGCTCCCGACGAAACTTGGCATGGGGAAATCATGTATCGTCTTGTCTGGATTTTCCTTCGTCTAGTTGATGATAGCCGGGACCAAGTTAGTAGCAAAATCATTTCTGCAAGCATTTACAGCTGCATCTACTGCCTGCTTTAGCAAATCATGTTTCTCCTCGGCTGCTTTTTGGGCGTCCTCAACTACTTTTTTCTCAACCGCAAGCTTCACCTTCTCGTCGATGTCCGCCTGACTAAACTTCTTTTTCTGCTTCTTGGCCTCCGGGCCCTCGTTGTAAAACACCTTCCACGTGGCGTCATCTCCGGCGCCGTGCACACGTCCATATTGCGCCTGCTGGCCCAAAGGAAGTCCCTTAAGTTCGTTGAAGGCCCGGTTGAGAGGGGTGTCCCACTTGGGCCTCATCAGTGAAGTAGGGCTTTCGGCTTGAAGCTGGTGTTGCTTCTCCTGTAGAAGGAACGTGAACTGTTTACAAATGTGTAGTCGACTTGATCAGGAGCTAAATGTAAGGTGGCAAACCAACACCAACACCAGGCGGCTGGTCTGAGCCATATAGAAAATTTTCGCAGAAAGAGATGCACTCTTGTGTCAGATAGCCCTAGACGATGCTTCCATATGGACGGGACATGTTGCGAACAAATCCTTTGATGATCCTGTGCAGGAATGACGACCCCAGGTCTATTATGTCATCCACAATATGGACACATAGATGCACCATGACGTCAAAGAACGCGGGCGGGAAGTACATCTCAAGCTCATTCAGTATCACAAGGATCACTTCCTGTAGCCTTCGGAGCTGCTTCACACTGATCGACTTTTGAGAGATGATGTCGAAAAAGTTGCAGAGACCAATAAGCGTGTCACGGATGTGCTTGTCCATTATCCCTCTAAGGGCAACAGGTAGTATTTGCATCATCATCACATGACAGTCATGGGACTTCATCCCGCCGAACCTTTTCTTGTTCGTGTCTAGATATCTGCTTATCTTGCCACAGTAGCCTGAACTAACTTTGACTCCGGTAAGGCACTTAAAGAATTGATTGATCTCAGCCTGACTTAAGGTGAAGCAAGAAGGGGGGCAGTAATCCTCTTCCTTTACTTTTTTGCCCTTCTTCTCCATAGTAGGGCTTCTTCCTTTCTGTGTGCCAGCGCATGAGCTTTGCTTCCTTGGGATCTACGAAATACCGCTGGAGACGGGGAGTGATCGGTAAGTACCATACAACTTTCTGGGGAGATTTCTTCCCGGCCTTCTTGTATTGAGAAGCATTGCACACCGGATGTCGGTGTCAAAACTGACGGATCTCGGGTAGGGGGTCCCGAACTATGCGTCTAGGCGGATGGTAACAGGAGACAAGGGACACGATGTTTTTACCCAGGTTCGGGCCCTCTCGATGGAGGTAAAACCCTACTCCTGCTTGATTAATATTGATGATATGGGTAGTACAAGAGTAGATCTACCACAAGATCGGAGTGGCTAAACCCTAGAAGCTAGCCTATGGTATGATTGTTGTTCGTCCTACGGACTAAACCTCTCCGGTTTATATAGACACCGGAGAGGGCTAGGGTTACACAGAGTCGGTTACAATGGAAGGAGATCTTCATATCGTATCGCCAAGCTTGCCTTCCACGCCAAGGAAAGTCCCATCCGGACATGGGACAGAGTCTTCAATCTTGTATTTTCATAGTTCGGGAGTCCGGCCAAAGGTCTTAGTCCAGCCATCCGGACACCCCCTAATCCAGGACTCCCTTAGTAGCCCCTGAACCAGGCTTCAATGACGACGAGTCCGATGCGCAAGTTGTCTTCGGCATTGCAAGGCGGGTTCTTCCTCCGAATATTTCATAGAAGATGTTGAACACCAGGGTAGTGTCCGGCTCTGCAAAATAAGTTCCACATTCCACCGTAGAGAGAATAATATTTGCGTTAATCAGATCTGCTGACGTATTCCGCGGCGTGACATCATGTCACGGCCAGGCTTTTATTCATTTTATTGTTCCACCTCAGCGCGTTTAGCGAGGCGGTTTCCTTGACACGTCTTGTCAAAGCAGAGATCGTGTCCCCTTATTCCGGGATTCTCATCAATACGGGTGTGGGTAACCCAACCGCGTCATTAACCGCGACGCTTGGGAGATAAGCGAGTTTTATTAGGCCGGTGGGGGGCTCGTAGTTTTGGACGCCCATAAGGGGATAAGAATCCGCCCTTTCCATTCACGCCTTCTTCCTCTTCTGCTTATCCGTCCCTGCGTGCTCGAGCTCCAGCGCCCAAACCCGCACTTCCCACCTCAACCTTCTCCAACCATGTCCGGAGCGGGAGGTAGATGGATGGCCTCCTCCGTAACGGAGGGGCAAATCAAAAAACTGAGGAAGGCCGGATACTTGTCTAACGACATCGCGCACCGGCTTCCAGATGTGGGGCAACTCATCCCCACCCCCAGCCCCCATGAGAGGGTTGTTTTTCTTCCCCACTTCCTCCGCGGACTGGGTTTTCCTCTTCACCCGTTCGTCCGGGGGCTCATGTTCTACTACGGCCTGGACTTCCACGATCTGGCCCCGAACTTCATTCTCAATATCTCGGCGTTTATCGTTGTGTGTGAGGCCTTCTTCCGCATCCAACCCCACTTTGGCCTATGGCTGAAGATCTTCAGCGTCAAGCCAAAGGTTGTGAAAGGCTGACAAGCGGAATGTGGAGGTGCCATGGTGGGCAAGATAGCTAACGTCACCTGGCTCGAGGGTGCCTTCGTGGAAACCATCAAAGGGTGGCAATCGGGGTGGTTTTATATCACTGAGCCGCGTGACCCTAAGTGGGCAGCGGCCCCCGAATTTCGATCCGGCTTCCCCACCCGGCTCACATCTTGGAAAGAGACGGACCTGTCGTGGGGCAATCCGGAAGACGTGACCGGACTCCAAACCTGCGTCCGAGACCTGGTAACCAAGAAGGTCAAGCTTGTCAACGTGGTCCAGGTCATGCTCTTCCGCCGGATCCTCCCGTGTCAACGACGGGACTTCAATTTGTGGGAGTTCGACCCGGCCCAGCACCGGACTCTATCCCGGCTCTTCGAAACGAAGCACGAGGACGCCTGGAAGGTGCTTTTCAAGAGTTCCGAGGTCTCCCCTCCCGTCACCGAGGATCGCGGATTCTGCGCCAAATGTCAAGCCTCCAAAGTAAGCTTACATTTAGTCCCTTACGGGATACCCGAATTTCATAGTGTGACTTTATGTGGGATCTAAACTCCCGTTCCTTTGACAGGACTGGAAGAGGACATCCAGACAGTTTGACTGTTCGACCCCTTTGCCCGAAGGCCCAGCAGACGCACACTTAGCGAAGCTACTAGTTCCGGCACCTCACGTGGTGCCGGAGAAGAAGGCCAAGGAGAAGGCCGCGGGGACCCGAAAGAGTTCCCGGCGCCCGGTGTCGTCGGATTTGCCCGACGACCCCAACGCACCCTCCGCCTCCGAAGACGAGGAGGAGGAAGAAGAAGAAGATGCCTCTCCCCCTCCAATGGGGGGAGGAAAGAAAAGAAAGGCCGCCCCAACTGGGGAAGCCGGAGGGTCCAAGAAGGGGAAGACCCTTCTGCCGGACTACGCCCCCGACGCTGAAGACGGCGGGGGGAAATGGCCATCCAGGGTCAAGCCCCTGGCAAAATCGTAAGTGTCTGGCTACCCAAATGACTTATGGCACTCCTTTATTATTCAATAGCTTCTAACGCCGAATCTGATCATGCAGTCCGCCCAGAGCTCAGCTTGGCGATTCATCAAGCGGCTCTCTAAATTCGTCGGACGTGAATAGCGCTTCACTTCTGACGGCCTCCGCCCCTCTCCCTACAGACGACGCTGAGGTGGAGTCCCGTAGGGGACAAAACCAGGAGGAGGTGGTCCTGGAGGCGCCACAAGGCGACCTTCCGGACTCCGGGCCCAAAGGGGGTAAAGCCCCGGAGGGATCTAAGTCCGGCCCCGGGCCGGACACTAGTCCGGAACCATCAGCGGTTCCAGAGTCCGACAGGCGGCGCCTTCATAAGAAGGGCAGGCCTGCGACGCCGGCGACTTCCATCCATCCGGAGGCGCCGGACAATTTGCTGGAGGCGCTTAACGGCGCCTCCATCGATGAGGAACACCACACTGTTATGAGTGCGGTGATTCAGAAGGTTCAGTCCGCCAAGAGCGGGCTGACGGAAGCCTGTACAAGCCTGTTAATGGGCTTTGAGGTATGTGCTCAAAAACATATATATAAAAAATATTACCGCATAGACAGTAGCTCCTGATGCTCAGTTCGGTGTTCGGAAAGAAAAGCCGAGCTGAGGATCTAAAAAGATGTACGGAGGAGTCTAATAGAAATATGTCAATATGGGAATGCAGGCTGCGCTGCTGACCTCTGCCGCACGGACTGCGGAGGTCAATGCATTGAAGGAAAGCCTCGAGCGGTCCGAGAGCGAGCTCGGCCATGCCAAGAAGCAGCTCGAGGATAAAGAGGGTACATAGTACCTCCTGTAAATGTATATAGAAATACTTGGTTGCAAAATAATAACAGGACCAATGTTAATGTTGCAGGAGCCATGAACAAGGTTGCGACCCTGAAAGAGGCGGTCTCCAAGGCCGAAAAGAGTGCGGCCTTGGAGCGCACCGAGCGAGAGAAGCAGGAGGCGCGGGTGGCGGGGGTGCGACAAGAGTTCCAGGCTCTCGTGGAAAGACACGAGAGTTTGGAGCGTGACTCGAAGACTCGAGAGTCCGAGCTTGCCTTGGCTCTTGAGAGTGCCAAGACCGCTAAGGCCGAAGCCCAGAAGGCCCTTCAGGAGATCGAGGCGATGAAGAAGATAGCGGCGGGTAAGGCATTCTTTATGCAAAGCAAAAATATAAAAGTTAATTATCTGCTACTTACCCGAATCCGGAGCTCTCCAGGAGTGTTCGCCGATCTGCCCCGTAGTGTGTCTAATGCCGCCGCATACTACCGAGCTGAAGAGGGGAGCTCGACGGAAAAAGTGTTCTGGTCTCAGTATGCTGCGGCCGAACATCCGGTGCCCCTGAGCGACCAACTGAAGCAGCTGGTCGAGCTCCACAAGGTGGCCGAACAGGCCATGAAGGGCCTCATAGCTCGGCTGTGGCCTGGAGAAGTCATGCCTGGGAGCTACTTCGGTCTGGTGCGGTGGCTGGTGGACGCGTGTCCGTGGGTTGAGGTCGTCAAGCGCTCCGTTTGTATTGAAGGTGCCCGTCGGGCCCTTGCCCGTGCTAAGGTGCACTGGGGCAAGCTAGATGCGGAGAAGCTGTTGACAGATGCGCCACCGCCGGGCAAGGAGTATCGTACGCCCGAGATGTATTATAATGGCGTTCTGAAGGGTGCCCGCCGTATAGCGGATGAGTGCTCCAAAAATGTAATTTTTGAGTAGACTCGCATTTGTTATCCTGTACGCTGAAGCTTTGTTCATATGTGTTAAGCAACGCTTGTTAATTTAAAATATTACCTTCTGTGCGGCCGTTTATCAAATCTGAGAGATGCAAGTCGTCGGCTTCGACCCCCATGCCACGAGTGCTGGGGTGTTCGGGATAAACCTGAGCGCTCTTGTTCCCATTCTTGGGTCCATCTAGGGAGGCGTTCAGCACAACGAACCAGGCCGTCGGACTTATAATGCTTTATCACTCTCACTTAGCCATAGAATTCTATAATTTTAAATTTCGGCGAAGCCCCTAGTATTCGGAAGACCGAGTTCGGGGCGCTATCCACGCCTAGGACGGATAAGTCCGGTTCCTCGCTCGAAGCGGCATAAGTCTTTAAGGACTCGAAGAAACCTCACGAACAGCGACCGGTCTCTCGCACTATCATGACAGTCAGTTTTAGCTTTCTCTACTGAGGTGTTAACCCAGCTCAACTGGGGCACAATCGCAGTAGTTCTCCCAGCGCTACCTTAGCCAACAATGTGGAACGTAAGGTACCAAAACATGGGAGCCGGGCAAACCCAACTATTGACCAAAGACATGATTCGGAGCCGATGCATATAGTGCTATAAGTTCGGGGTGCCGCACTCGTGAGAGTTTTCGGTCTTCTCACAACATGTTATGGGGTGTTGTAAGCCCCTGGTGTATTGTCCGCACCAAAGTGTACGGTTGCAGAATGTCATGACTGAACATATTTGTATATAAAAATAGATAAGTACAATAATAGGTAAGAGCTATATATTGTTCATTAAAAAAGGGCTGCTGCGAAAGCAGAACGATACAAGAAGTGCGGTAAGCAAGAGATGGGAGTATTTGACATATTCCCCTCCAGGGGCAAGCTGCGGGATTGTAAGTAAAATAGGTATTCAACTCGTTATAGAGACCACCTGGACTTTTGACGTGGCTTGCTCCCTCCCTGGCTGTTGCATCGTTGGTTCGGCGAGTGTATTGCCGGACAGGCCTTCCGAATAGTTGGGTCCTGAATGTGTATAAAAAGGAAAACGGCGAAATAGGTAGCCCCTTAGTGCGGTTGAGCCGCATTCTGGGCGTGCCGTTGTTGTGCCCCTCCCCTTATGCCCATGGTATCTCTAAGGCGTAATTATGTGCGCGTGGTACCAGTATCACCGTTTGGCAGGGGCTGGGGTTGGGGCCGCACTGCTATGCTTGCTCTGAACGTGCCAGCCGGATTTGTTGTAGATTACTTCGGGCTCGCTTGACGTTGTCCGGACGTTTGACGCCTGGATTGGAGAACTGCCTTGAGAGGCTACTCTGTACTTCCGCCGCCAGGGCCGCCGTGTGCTCCTCCGTTCGAAGAGAGCGTTCGGTGTTTCCGTTTACCGTGATGACTCCGCGAGGTCCTGGCATCTTGAGCTTGAGATATGCATAGTGCGTCACCGCATTGAACTTTGCAAATGCGGTTCGTCCAAGCAGGGCGTGACAGCCGCTGCGGAATGGGACTATGTCGAAGATTAACTCCTCGCTCCGGAAGTTATCCGGGGATCCGAAGACCACTTTGAGTGTAACCGAGCCTGTACAGCTGGCTTCTATCCCTGGTATGACACCTTTGAAGGTTGTTTTTGTGGGTTTAATCCTTGAAGGATCGATGCCCATTTTTCGCACTGTGTCCTGGTAAAGCAGGTTCATGCTACTGCCGCCGTCCATTAGGACTCTGGTAAGGTGAAATCCGTCGATGGGTCTAGGACCAGTGCAGCGAATCCGCCGTGACGGATGCTGGTGGGATGGTCCCTTTGATCGAAGGTGATCATGTAGGAGGACCATGGGTTGAACTTTGGGGCGACTGGCTCCAGCGCATAGACGTCCTTGAGAGCACGCTTCCACTCCTTTTTGGGGATGTGGGTTGCGTATATCATGTTCACCGTCCGATTTTGCGGGGGAAATCCCTTCTATCCTTTGTTGTTCGGCGGCCGGGGCCCCTCCTCGTCATCGCTATGTAGCCCCTTATCTCTGGTCTCGGCACTTAACTTGCCTGCCTGCTTGAACACCCAACAATCCCTGTTGGTGTGATTGGCTGGCTGTTCGGGGGTACCGTGTATCTGGCACGAGCGATCGAGTATCCGGTCTAAGCTGGATGGGCCTTGAGGGTTTCTTTTGAATGGCTTCTTCCGCTGACCCGGTTTAGAGCCTCTGAATCCGGCATTGACTGCCGTATCTTCAGTATTGTCACCGTTAATGCGGCGCTTATGCTTGTTGCGACGTGACCTGCCGTTGTTATCCTTGGTATCCGAATTGCCGGGGCTCTTGGTTATGGTATTGCTACGAGCTAGCCAGCTGTCTTCTCCCTCGCAAAAGCGGGTCATGAGTGTCATGAGGGCTGCCATAGATTTCGGCTTTTCCTATCCTAGGTGCCGGGCAAGCCATTCGTCTCGGATGTTATGCCTGAAGGCTGCAAGGGCCTCGGCGTCCGGACAATCGACTATTTGGTTTTTCTTGGTTAGGAACCGTGTCCAGAATTGTCTGGCCGATTCCTCTGGCTACTGGATTATGTGGCTTAGGTCATCGACGCCTGGTGGTCGCACATACGTGCCCTGGAAGTTGTCAAGGAATGCGGATTCCAGGTCCTCCCAACAACTAATTGACTCTGCTGGCAGACTGTTAAGCCAATGTCGAGCTGGTCCTTTAAGCTTGAGCGGGAGGTATTTGATGGCGTGTAGATCATCACTACGGGCCATGTGGATATGAAGGAGATAATCCTTGATCCATACCGCAGGATCTGTTGTGCCATCGTATGATTCGATGTTTACGGGTTTGAAGCCCTCGGGGATTTGATGATCCATTACT
The DNA here is from genome assembly GCF_002162155.2 of Triticum dicoccoides. Classification (NCBI taxonomy): domain Eukaryota; kingdom Viridiplantae; phylum Streptophyta; class Magnoliopsida; order Poales; family Poaceae; genus Triticum; species Triticum dicoccoides. Next base: position 20,690,660 of record NC_041383.1, read on the forward strand.
TCGTCTGTGAAGCATAGTGGGTGTGGGCGCCCCTGTACTGGGCTATATCACGATGCGGCTCAGACGAGCTTGGTCTGTTGTATTCGGTCGGGTCATACTTATTATGTCCGGTGTGACGGCTAGCGTCACGTGAAGCGGGGCACCCATGCGATCTGTAGATCGATCTTGTTTGCCTTGCCTTATTCTCCAAGATGTCTCGCAGGTCTGCTGCGTCTCCCCGTACTCTGGTATGTTTTGAGCGGTGTCGGGGTGCGGCTTGGGTTGAGGGCCTGAAGGCCTCTCTATCGCGGCCACGGGGTGGCCGATCGGGCGCATCGTACGCTGGTGATGTAGGTTTAGTTGCTTCCTCCTCAAGTTGGGGTAGTAGCCTGCGCTTTGGGTAGCTCTTGGAGGGGCGTTCTAGTTTATACTCTTCGGCCGCCAGGACTTCGGTCCATCTGTCGGCTAGCAAGTCTTGGTCAGCTCTAAGCTGCTGCTGTTTTTTCTTGAGGCTGCTTGCCGTGGCTACGAGCCTGCGTTTGAAACGCTCTTGTTCGATGGGATCCTCTGGCATGACGAATTCGTTGTCGTCGAGGCTTGCCTCGTCTTCGGAGGGAGGCATGTAATTGTCGTCCTCATCCTCTTTGCCGCCCGCTCTCTCATGAGGGCTGGCTCCTTCGTCCTCCTGCACTGAATCCTGCTGGAGGGGGTTGTCTTCGGCTCTGTCCAGCGTGTTGTTATCTCCGGTGCCGGAATCGCCATTTTTGCTTTGGCGGGACTTAGAGCGGCGCCGCTGACGTTGGCGCTTGAGTTGCTTCTTGGAGGGGTCATCCTCCGTTTTCTCCTCGCCATCCCCCGCTTTAGGGGTGTCCACCATGTATATGTCATATGACGAGGTGGCTTTCCAGTTCCCTATAGGTGCTGGTTCTTGATCGTCTCCTTCATCGGCGTCCATGCAGTCGATGTCTTCGGAGTCAAAGTCGAGCACGTCGGTTAAATCGTCGACAGTGGCTATGAAGTGGGTGGTGGGTGGGCTTCGAATTTCTTCATCGTCCGCATCCCAACCGTGTTGGCCGTAGTTCGGCCAGCGCTCTCCTGCCAAAGAGAGAGACTTTAATGAAATCAGGATATTGCCGAAAGGCGAGTGCTGAAAGACGTCCGCGGCAGTGAACTCCATGACCGGAGCCCAATTGGGCTTAATCGGAAGAGGTGCGGGATTTACGGAGTCCGGATCGGAGTCCGTCACCTTGGAGTCACGGGCCTTGCGAGGGACTAGGCTGGTATCCGGCTCTATCGCCATAGAGGTTGCAGTTTCCGGGGCAGCGCCCAACCGTTCGTCCCCGACTGACGTAGTGGGCTCCGAGCTAATGGTCGGAGCGGACACCTGAGCAACTCCGATGACAGAGCTAAATCATGCCCATCCTGACAGTGCGGCGCGCCCGGTCGTGGCTCGAATCCATCGAAGATCAAGTCCCCGCGGATGTCGGCCGTGTAGTTCAAGCTTCCAAACCTGACCTGATGGCCAGGGGCGTAGCTTTCGATCTGCCCCAGATGGCCGAACGAGTCGGCCCGCACTGCGAAGCCGCCGAATACGAAGATCTGTCCGGGGAGAAAAGTCTCATCCCGGACCGCATCGCGATTGACAAGCGAAGAAGCCATCGAGCCTAAAGGCGACGACACAGAGGAACTCTCAATGAAAGCACCAATGTCGGTGTCAAAATCGGCGGATCTCGGGTAGGGGGTCCCGAACTGTGCGTCTAGGCGGATGGTAACAGGAGACAAGGGACACGATGTTTTTACCCAGGTTCGGGCCCTCTCGATGGAGGTAAAACCCTACTCCTGCTGGATTAATATTGATGACATGGGTAGTACAAGAGTAGATCTACCACGAGATCGGAGTGGCTAAACCCTAGAATCTAGCCTATGGTATGATTGTTGTTCGTCCTACGGACTAAAACTCTCCGGTTTATATAGACACCGGAGAGGGCTAGGGTTACACAGAGTCGGTTACAATGGGAGGAGATCTTCGTATCGTATCGCTAAGCTTGCCTTCCACGCCAAGGAAAGTCCCATCCGGACACGGGACGGAGTCTTCAATCTTGTATCTTCGTAGTCCGGGAGTCCGGCCAAAGGTCATAGTCCGGCCATCCGGACACCCCCTAATCTAGGACTCCCTCAGTAGCCCCTGAACTAGGCTTCAATGACGACGAGTCCGGCGCACAAGTTGTCTTTGGCATTGCAAGGCGGGTTCCTCCTCCGAATATTTCATAGAAGATGTTGAACACCAGGGTAGTGTCCGGCTCTGCAAAATAAGTTCCACATTCCTGTGTCAGGTAGCCCTGGATGATGCTTCCATATGGACGGGACATGTTGCGAACAAATCCTTTGATGATCCTATTCATCCCCTCAAACGGCATCATGTTGTGCAAGAATGACGACCCCAGGTCTATTATGTCGTCCACAATATGGACACATAGATGCACCATGACGTCAAAGAACGCGGGCAGGAAGTACATCTCAAGCTCATTCAGTATCACAAGGATCACTTCCTGTAGCCTTCGGAGCTGCTTCACACTGATCGACTTTTGAGAGATGACATCGAAAAAGTTGCAGAGACCAATAAGCGTGTCACGGACGTGCTTGTCCATTATCCCTCTAAGGACAACAGGTAGTATTTGCGTCATCATCACATGACAGTCATGGGACTTCATCCCGTTGAACCTTTTCTTGTTCGTGTCTAGATATCTGCTTATCTTGCCACAGTAACCGGAACTAACTTTGACTCCGGTAAGGCACTTAAAGAATTGATTGATCTCAGCCTGACTTAAGGTGAAGCAAGAAGGGGGGCAGTAATCCTCTTCCTTTACTTTTTTGCCCTTCTTCTCCATAGTCGGGCTTCTTCCTTTCTGTGTGCCAGCGCATGAGCTTTGCTTCCTTGGGATCTACGAAATACCGCTGGAGACGGGGAGTGATCGGTAAGTACCATACAACTTTCTGGGGAGATTTCTTCCCGGCCTTCTTGTATTGAGAAGCATTGCACACCGGATGTCGGTGTCAAAACTGGCGGATCTCGGGTAGGGGGTCCCGAACTGTGCGTCTAGGCGGATGGTAATAGGAGACAAGGGACACGATGTTTTTACCCAGGTTCGGGCCCTCTCGATGGAGGTAAAACCCTACTCCTGCTTGATTAATATTGATGATATGGGTAGTACAAGAGTAGATCTACCACGAGATCGGAGTGGCTAAACCCTAGAAGCTAGCCTATGGTATGATTGTTGTTCGTCCTACGGACTAAACCTCTCTGGTTTATATAGACACCAGAGAGGGCTAGGGTTACACAGAGTCGGTTACAATGGGAGGAGATCTTCATATCGTATCGCCAAGCTTGCCTTCCACGCCAAGGAAAGTCCCATCCGGACACGGGACGGAGTCTTCAATCTTGTATTTTCATAGTTCGGGAGTCCGGCCAAAGGTCTTAGTCCGGCCATCCGGACACCCCCTAATCCAGGACTCCCTCATCGGACATCTTGTTTTTTCCGTGTGCTCCTTCCGATAAATTATGCAATTGTTGATGCATGCATGGTATCTAACGTGCGGAAGATCAAGAGGGCACACGATCTTCTTGGCCTCATCCATACTAGTAGGACATAGATTCCCCGCGGGAAGAACATCCTTTAGGTACTTGAGATGCTCATCAAGGCTAGTGTCGGTCCATTTGTTTTTAGCCTTCGTCTTCAGGAGTTGGAGCGTGAAACTCAAGCGGGTCACCTCAGGATTGCAACCATCATACAATGGAGTGTTCGAGGCTACCATCAGTTGCTGCAGGTTAGCCTCCTCTCTAGAAGCAGCTCTCTCAATACTCGTCTCCTTGCGAAGCAATGCTTGAACATGAGGGTCCTGAACGATTTAACTTAGTACCGACGAACTCTGCAGCGTGGAGTCCATGTTCTCTCCGCCGCCATGTCCGACCCCTTCCCCGCCACCGTGTCTGGCCCCTTCTCCTCCGCCATGTCCGGCTCCTTTTCCACCGCCATGCCCGGCCTCTTCCCCGCCGTCATTGTCGATCATCTCTTCGTCTTGGCCCGTGTCATCATTGCCTGCCCCGTCGGCGTCCTCAACATCATCATCCTCATCTTCAATTATCTGTCGAGTATAGCCATCCATGAAACCAGTCATGAGCAGGTGCGATTCGACACGACCATCGTCATAGGGGTCGAGCCAAACTTTTCCTTTGCATCTTCAACACTGACATAAAACCTTTGTCAGGTTATTTTCTTTCATGTCCTGCACTGCTGACCGCAACCACCTGTCCACCATTGTTCCACTAACCATCATGAACGCCTACACGGTAATAATAAACAATTTGATTATAAAAATGCATGCATGCATCAAAGTCATACAAAAATTCGGCATGACCTTCCCTAAAAATAGGACATATAGAGTTTGCCCGAAATTCGCCGAAAAGGAAATATATCGACATTTCGGCAAAACATAGGCAACTCAAGCACAATTCGGCGGCAACTCAAGCCACACACACAATTTCCATCATATCACGCGATTATGTCATATCGCACACATACACATGTTTCCATTCTTGCAAAATCACGCCATACTCCTGTCGGAGCGGCACTTTAATCTGGAGGCCGCGTGAAGCTCGGATCGCACCCAGCCTGCCTTTGGAGTCTGGACTAGCCGGAGCCGGACGAGGAGGCATTGGAGGCGGAGTAGCATGCGGAGCCGAAGAAGGAGAACGATGACGCGGAGCCGGAACAGGAGGACGATGACGCGGGTAAAGCGGAGACGGAGGAGGAAGATGGTTTTCATTATATTCAGACTTAAAGGGCTTTGAGTTTCACGCCACATTTATTTCATAGAGACAAGAGAAAGGAAATTTTAGTGGTCATGCATGCATCTTTTTGTGCTAGCACTCCTATATAAGGGTTGACCGGTTGCTTCCCGCTGACGTGCACGGGCAGTAGAAGAGGAAGGAGAAGGGAAGCAGGCTATGGAGTATGCTAGTTGCAGAACGAGCTCCAAGGAACATTCATGCCAAACAATGCATAGTTGTACAGTATAGTCCAGCCGAGTATGAATTGGCCTTTAGGTTGCGTGTGTTTGACATGGCTGCAACATGTAGGTTGCAGTTCAACAGCCTACCGCTCCGATTCGCACGGTTTGGTCACGCAAGATTTGCATGCTCGCATGTCACGCACGTACTTGTCGAAGGCGTGCTCGAAAAAGGGCGACCAGGTCTGCTAGTCCGCGTTGGTCCATGCGCCCGAAAAACAACTAATCCTAATCGCTGTAAATGTCATGCGTGCTTTAATTCCGGGCTAGTGGATGGACGTGAACGTGCCATACAACAAACCGCCCGCCAGCTCCCTAATCTCTATGTCTACTCTTCTTCTACTACTTCTACTACTTTTCTTTTTTTTATCTCTACTCTTATTAAAAACAGAGTTGGTGATGATGGTGTGCCTGCCATCCTGCAATATAAGCCGTCCGATTTATATCTAACAGATAGGAAGGAAACAATGGCAATTTTTAAAAAAGATACCCACATCCACTCAACATTTGCAAATAAGGCCTTCCCTCGTTCATCCTTTTCTCCCACAAGATAAACTACTCATACAAATGCATGTTGATGTTCCGTGCAATGCATGGGCATCTTGCAAGTATTATCTTATAAAAAACCAGAGTTGGAGATGATGGTGTGCCTGTCACCCTGCAATATAGGCCGTCCGATTTATATCAGGCGGATAGGAAGGAAACTATGGCAATTTTGCAAAAAGATACCCACACCCCTCTCCACATTTGCAAATAAGGCCTTCCCTTGTCCATCCTTTTCTCTCACAAGATAAACTACTCATACATGCATCTTGATGTTACGTGCAATGCACAAGGATGTTTCCTTGGGGGTCTCTCCAGCGCGGCATGGCCGTAGTTGCAAGTTGATGCCCCTTGAGATGCTGACGTTGAGGGGCACTCGGATTTTGTCCGATGAGCAGGTAAGTGATGAGTTTGATCACGTAGTAAATGCATTCTAAAGACTACTTCCATGTCCATTTCCTAATTCCCCCGCTGCCCACCGTTTCACAGGTTAGGCTTGGTGCCAGTGGAGATTGGCTTGCATATGTACGGGAGGGTACCAACATCAATTTCCACAATATTTACAATGGTGACACCATTCCCGTAGAACCTTTGTCCAACATTGGGATCAGCCATGCAGCGGGCCATCGCTTGAATTGGTACGATCGAATCGCGGTGAGATTGAAGCAGATAGCAATCCCGGAAGCCCCGATAAGGTCATCCGCCAACCAAAAATATACTCTCATCGCGGTGTTCGACATCGCGATTGCTTTCACGAACCCTGCACATGGCGGTCAAAGATGGACCATGCTGTTTGCGGCCGATTTGTTGTCGTACGAGTACGAAGACGCTGTGCTCCTTTCTAACCGCATCTTCGCGGTGACAAACCAGGGGACTTGTTTCATATGGGATGTCCTACGGTATACTCCCTCTCTTCCTGTTCATTTGTTTTGAAATTTTTCGTTTTATAAGTTTCAAATTCAAATTTAGAGCTCCCATCCCATGTTGAGATTACAATGTCCATTAAAGAGTTGCGTGCATGTACTAGTTTTTTATTGGTCATTTATATTGGTCACGCATGCATGCATTGCAAGTAACGTCTTTTTACCACAATTTCTTAAGAAACCGAGTGCAATGATTGAGTAGTTTTGCCCGAGACATTCCCACTAGACGTGTCTTTCTCTCCGGGTCGCACTTTGTATCGTTCATACCACTAGTACTATGTGTGGTCTCCGACCTAAAAGTGGAAGAAGTGGAGACGCTCTACCATGTTGTTCATGTCCCGCTCCTTTCGCTGACATGTAGGACATCCAACACATGCCGTGTTTGGCACTCCTTCGTCGTAAGAGTTGAAACGCTAGCTTTCATCAAAAATAAAAAAATAAATATCAATCAGAAGTGATACTATACCACACGGTTTCCTTGCTCCTCGATATCGGAAAGAATACTTCCGTTTGCCGACATGTGGGACATCGACCATCCTGGTCCACTTGCCATGCACGTAGAACTCCAAGGGAGAGTCACCCTGATCGTCGCGCCGCAGTAATAATGACTAATGTGCACTGCTAGCTATAGTAGTACTATACTCCAGCAGAGGCCTCTTTTGGGTCATAGGATAGGAATTTTATAGGAATAGAAAAATCATAGGAAGTGAGATGACATGCATATCAATTCCTATAGAGAAAGAGATGCCATTTGATGCATAGGATAGGAATTTTTTCATTGAGTCTAAGCTAATGTATTGGTAATTTGCTCTAAAAACTACAGTAGTAACTAGTATTGGTACATGCTTGTAATTAATTGAACAAACGTACGGGCGACACAGACACACACTACTACTAGTAGTACTACTACTTCTCACATGCTGGCCAGACATCGTCGTTCTCCTTCCCGACTTTGTTGGCGACACCCCACTGTGCTTGGATCTCCGCCGAGCTCTCCTCAGCAGCGCGTGCGTCCTCTTCTTTCTTGCGGCAGCGGGCCTCTCTTTTTTTGAGTGCTTTCTGCCTTTTCTGCTCCCTCTGTGCGGCTTTGGCCGCCTCTTTCTCTACTGCCCATTCGGCCTTGGCAGCTTCAAAGTCCGCCCACGTATTTGTGAGGTCGCGAGCGCGATGAACTCGGCAAGGCGGGTTGCCAATTGCCATCGCTTCCCTACCATTTTGTGTGCGATCATGGGCGGCGAGGAACTCGGCACGGCGGGATGCCATCGCTTGCTTACCGGTTAGTGTGCGGCACGGTGGCATGAACGCCACTTGGTGAGAGCTCTGGGGCGGAGTGGCCGGACAACCGTATATAGTGTGCATTGGTTTGTCAAGGGTTCGAGGACAGAAGACGAAGGACATTTGGATTCCCCCTTAATCCTGGTCATTTATTACCGAGTAAAATGCATTGGCGGTCATCGAACTTGTCTCGATAGCTCACTTTGATCATTGTATATGAGATATGGTGATTATACGGTCACAGGCTCAGCGTATAGCTCCGTATTTGTCTGGTTGACCAGTCAAATAGTCTGCATGCGCCTCATCAGCTCGTGTTCTGTATCTATCTATCTATGCGGGCCTACCTGTCAGTGGAGAAAGAAATAAAAACCAAAATTATGTGTATGTGAGGAATCAAACCACGGACTTGTCGCTGCAACGCACACTCGTCAGCCAAATGAAAATGAAATACTTTCTGTTAAATGCGCAAACCGATTTCTTATATTATACATGATGCACACATTAGTGCACACCATCCATAGATGCAAGTAGCATGTACGCGTGTAGAAACTCACACTCACGCTGTTAAACCATGCTAATGCATGCACGTCGCCCTCTCGATCAAAGTCCTGCTCATGGCGCAACGCAAACGGCGAGCCCGTCACCTGCGTGCCCTAGCGGTCTCACAAAAAAAGACGTTTGCAGGCGGCCTCCGCGAACACCAAGCATGTATTCACCTGGCTCAACACCAACGTCATACTTGTGCTTGGGCGCCGAGCTGCTCGACATTAGCCATGGCTCTGCACACGATGCAACGACATGACTCAACGCCTTGCCCATGTATATCATGCATCACAACGACAATCTATTAAACAGTCTAGCTAGAGAGGGTACTATGGTACCTATATATGTATCGTGAGTGACCGATCATAGTGCCACTACACACGAGTGTGTGTTTGATCGATTCGTCCATTATTCGTAAGTTATGCATGGTTGTGTGGTGTCTAATGGTGGTCGTCGAAGGCTAGCTGGCGACAAGAGAAGTTGCATGGATGCCTGGTTGTCTATACGTGCCGCATACACTTCAAAGGTTCGTCATCCATGAGTTCACATTTTACCACCACGCCAGCGTCTGACCGCCCTAGCCTACCGAAACCCTTCCATCGCTAGCGCGCGCGTCCCGCCTGAAACGGTCACCGTGGATCCAGAACGTCAATGCCGCATTCATGCCAGACGCGACCACTCACTGGCGCCGGCATTGCAGCAGCGCGACGACCGAGAGAGCGCTACCCGCGCGGCATCCCGGTGCAAGAGATTGCTCCGCGTTAATGACACCACGGCCATCCGTCCATCCGCCGCCCACATTAATGACACACGGCTGCCGATGAACCTACTCCGACGCCAATCGTCCATCCGTCTGCCGCGGCTCATTGCCATTCGCCCACTATATTAACTTCAGCCCCAGCTCCTAGCCATAGCTAAAGACCCACAGTCATTCTCCTCCGGTTCCCTTCCTTCTGTCGGCACCACTCCAACCATGGCCTCCCGGCGCTCCAAATATCTCTTGGACGTATAGTTGCAGGAGCAGACGAAGGACATCGGTGGCTCCGCTCTGGGTGAGCTCCAAAGCTCTCTTGGACGTACTGTCACAGGAGCAGACGAAGGACATCGCCGGCTCCTCCCGGCCGCCCTCCGTCGCCACGACCATGAAGCCGGCGCGCGTGCGCGGGTGCAGGCAGCAAGGAAGAGTAGTACATGGTAGATCGCCGCCGCTCTGGTCCCAGGAAGGCCACCGCTCCTCCACTCAGTCGGCCTAGCTTGGTGGGGTAAACATTGGTGGCCGATTAGCCGCTTGACGGTGACATGGAGGCAGAAATCTTCAGAACCATGTGCTCCAGAGGAGGAGGTTATCGAGGCGGAGATGGACAAAGCCGAGGCGGATGAGGAGGAGGCAAAGGCAATAGCCGAAGCGTCAATTCTCAGGGCTCATGGACGGACATGGTGGTCGGGCGCCGGCGATAGTTTAGATTAGGTTTACAGTAGGTTTTAATACGGTTTGTGCGAAATATGTAATGAATTTCGTCCATTTTATAGGAAAAGTTTTCGAAATGTAATGAATTTCATTCAGTTAATATGAAATTTTCTTTGTTTGCACTATAGCACATCATACCACACAAACTAACCCGCCTAACGCGCGGGAAAGCCCCGCCCTAGTCATCTTTTTCTGGATTCTATCGATCGATCGCACGAAAATGTTACGCTTTGCAAGTTCAAACGGAAAAGGCAGCACACTTAAAGCACACCTGTCGCCTTCGCGTCCCACCCCCGACAGTCCGGCTCGCACGCCGCTCACAAGAGGGGACACGCATTGTCTTGCATTTTCACTGACATGTGGGATTGCAATTGAATAAACCGTCGATAGCCGAAATCTAATTGCTCGGCAGGCATCAGCTGAGAAGAGAGAGACATGGGAGGGAGAAGAGATCGCCCGCCCTCCATGCATGGACTCCAAGAAATATGGTGATAATGTGAGGTGGGCCATGCGAGAGTCCGGACCGCTTCCAAGTCCGCTTCTGACCACCCTGGCCCACCAGAAAACTCCTCCCCCTGTTCTGTGCGCTACCCCCCTCAGACGCCAGCTGCCCGCATTCATAGCAAGTAGGTAGTACAATACTGGGCTATAAGCCCGCTTATGTGGAGGAGAGAGAGGCATTAACAAAGTCAAGGAGTGGGCTCTGCAAGAGCCCGTCTTTACACGTGCTCCTAGGTATAAAAAACCAATTCTAAAAAAGAGGTATAAAAAAACAATTGTGTCTAAAAAAAGAAGGTAAAAACATCTGAGAAGAAATAGATAGAGAGAAAGTGAGGAAAAGTTGTAACCTTATAGCCAACCTAATAGTCAACACTATGATACATGAGGAAGGAGGGAGTTGTGCCCATGCCAAGTTCACTGGTCTGCCGTGTTTCATACTCCTCCGTCGTAACGGTGGAGACAATAGCTTTCATAAAAAAATAAACAATGAATACTCGTTGCTCGTCCTCGATATCGGAAAGAATACTTTCATTCGCCGACATGTGGGACGTCGACCATCCTGGTCCACCTGCCATGCAGAAAATTATCCTGGTCCACCCCGATCGTAGCGCAGGCCCAACCTTTCCCACTGTAAGTTGGTCGGACGAAAGAACCATCATGACTTATTTGAATTCCGCTTCTTCAAGAAAACTTATTGTACCCGCAATATTGCTACCACACGCGAAGACTGGACGACACTATAGCACGTCATATCACTGAAACCCACTAGGCCAAACTAGCCCGCCTAGGATTTGTACGTCTCTATACTGCTATGATTTTGTGTTCTAAAAAAATATCCTTTGTCAATCTAATGATTAGGAGTAGAAAGAGGGTCTTTATCTCTCTCTAGGTCTCTCTCCATCCCACAACCCCTCTAGCACACATACACACTCTCTGTAGCCACTCCGAAAGTACGACGTCACTACACATTCATGCTTCCAACAAAAAAATTACACATTCATGCATTTTACAAGTATGTGCCAATTTTGTTGGCTATTAACGTGAGGCCTCCTTTGGTTTAGAGGAATCTTGTAGGAATTTCATAGGATAGGATTTCTATAGGAAAAATTTCTGTAGAGCCTTTTGGTTTATAGGAATGGAATCATATTCCTATGGAGGAATTCTTCCTATCCTCCACATTTCATAGCAAAATAAACATTAGCCTAGACTCAATGGAAAAAATGTGATGATGTGAATCAAAGGGCATCTCCTTTCCTATTCCTACTAATAGGATTTAAAATACATGTCATCTCATTTCCTATGACTTTCCTATTGCTACGATTTTCCTATCCTATGAACCAAATGAGGCCTGAATGTATACGTGAACCAACTCTTTGAGTTTGATGTGAATTAATGTATAATTGTGGACTATTGTTTGATCGATCGCTAAGCCCACAATTTTAGGAGCTTGGGCTATTGACCGATCGATGACGGATCAGACCTATAAGCGTACCACGAGCTCATCAGCCCCAATGTTTCTCTTTGGTGAGTGTTTTGCAAGTACTATAGCTCACACAGTAGCTAGCCTACTAACACCAAGAATCATCAAACAAGCCTACTGATATGATAAACAATTCAAACTTACATCTAAGCATGCCATATATTACATCAGAAGCTGGCGAGGATACATCTGTTTCCATAACTCGGAGGGGGTTCGGATGATTCACTATCAAACAAAAGTAGCAAGTACCGCCCACACAAGACAGTGCACTAGCCCTAAGATGGTTTGATAACACGCATCATTCCGGTAATTAAACACAATGCAAGCTACCTTGAATGATTAGCGCGACTAACTATTTCTTGTCATCGACCTCTCGGGCAATGACCACAGCACGGACAGCGGCATGAGAATGGATCTCTGGGGCGATGTCCACAAGACGGACCTCGACATCGGAATTGATCTCTGGGGCGATGTCCACATGACGGACAATGGCGTCGGAATCAATCTCCTGGGCGATGTCCACAGGACGGACCATGACACCGGAATCGATCTCTGGGGCGATGTCCATAGGACGGACAGCAGCGTCGGAATCGATCTCCGGGGCGATGTTCACAGGACGGACCGTGACATCGAAAACGATCTCTGGGGCATTGTCTACAGAACGAACCGCGACATCGGAATCATCAAGGACGTCCACTGGCACCTGCACAACCCTAACATATTAGCAATCACATTGCAAATAATCAAAAACCTCAACTATGGAAAGCCATTTTTTTACCTTGTGCAGATCACCGGGGGATCCCATCCCTCTCGGGGCCATCACCTTGCCAGGGAAATACTGCTTCTCACTGGTGACTATCTCCTCAAACTCGGCCTTGAGCCTCTCATAGGTGGCCATTAGTGTTTCTGGGGTAGGCACGGTGGGGCCCTTGCTGTTCTTCCAGCTTTCTTTGAGGAGTTCGTCCGCCAACATCGTCAACTCTTTGGCCAGTGCTTGTTTCTTGGAGTTCTTAGTCTCCACGGGTTGGCTCGCCGACATGGCCAACTCGTTGGTCGGTGGTCGCTTCCTGGAGATCTCTGCCTCGAGTGGGTTGTCCACCGGCAAATCTTTGCCTAGTGCTCCAGGTGTTGGGGAACGTAGCAGAAATTCAAATTTTTCTATGCATCACCAAGATCAATCTATGGAGAGACTAGCAATAAGAGAGAGGGGAGTGTATCTTCATACCCTTGAAGATCGCGATGCGGAAGCGTTACAAGAACGCGGTCGGTGGAGTCGTTCACGAAGCGATTCAGATCGCGGCTGAATCTGATCTAAGCACCGAAGAACGGTGCCTCCGCGTTCAACACACGTGCAGCCCGGTGACGTCTCCCATGCCTTGAACCAGCAAGGAGAGAGGGAGAGGTTGAGGAAGACTCCGTCTAGCAGCAGCACAACGGCGTGGTGGTGATGGAGGAGCGTGGCACTCCAGCAGGGCTTCGCCAAGCACTTCGAGAGATGAGGAGGGAGAGGGGTAGGGCTGCGCCAGGAGAGATGAAAACTCGTGTGTTGGGCAGCCCCAAAACCCCCACTATATATAGGGGAAGGGGAGAGGGGGCCGGCCCCCTCCAGATCCCATCTAGAGGGGAGGGGCGGCGGCCAGGAGGGGGAGACTTGCCCCCCAAGCAAGGTGGAGGCGCCCCCCTCCCCTAGGGTTTGTAACCCTAGGCGCCTTGGGCCCTTGGGAAGGGGCGCACCAGCCCACTAGGGGCTGATTCCCTCCCAATATTCAGCCCATTAAGTCCACCGGGGCAGGTGGCTCCACCCGGTGGACCCCCGGACACCTTTCGGTGGTCCCGGTACAATACCGATAACCCCCGAAACTATTCCGGTGACTGAAACTGGACTTCCCATATATAAATCTTTACCTTCGGACCATTCCGGAACTCCTCGTGACGTCCGGGATCTCATCCGGACTCCGAACAACATTCGGTAACCACATATAAACTTCCTTTATAACCCTAGCGTGATCGAACCATAAGTGTGTAGACCCTGCGGGTTCGGGAATCATGCAGACATGACCGAGACACCTCTCCGGACAATAACCAATAGCGGGATCTGGATACCCATGTTGGCTCCCACATGTTGCACGATGATCTCATCGGATGAACCACGATGTCAAGGATTCAAGCAATCCCGTATGCAATTCCCTTTGTCAATCGGTACGTTACTTGCCCAAGATTCGATCGTCGGTATCCCAATACCTCGTTCAATCTCGTTACCGGCAAGTCACTTTACTCGTTCCGTAATGCATGATCCCATGACTAACTACTTAGTAACATTGAGCTCATTATGATGATGCATTACCAAGTGGGCCCAGAGATACCTCTCCGTCATACGGAGTGACAAATCCCAGTCTCGATTCATGCCAACCCAACAAACACTTTCGAAGATACCTGTAGTGCACCTTTATGGTCACCCAATTACGTTGTGACGTTAGGTACACCCAAAGCACTCCTACGGTATCAGGGAGTTACACAATCTCATGGTCTAAGGAAATGATACTTGACATTAGAAAAGCTTTAGCAAACGAACTACACGATCTTGTGCTATGCTTAGGATCGGGTCTTGTCCATCACATCATTCTCCTAATGATGTGATCCCATTATCAATGACATCCTATGTCCATGGTCAGGAAACCATAACCATCTATTGATCAATGAGCTTGTCAACTAGAGGCTCACTAGGGACATGTTGTGGTCTATGTATTCACACATGTATTACGGTTTCCAGTTAATACAATTATAGCATGAACAATAGACAATTATCATGAACAAGGAAATACAATAATAACCATTTTATTATTGCCTCTAGGGCATATTTCCAACAGTCTCCCACTTGCACTAGAGTCAATAATCTAGTTCACATCACTATGTGATTGTAATGAATCAACACCCATGGGGTTTGATCATATCTCGCTTGTGAGAGAGGTTATTAATCAACGGGTCTGAACCTTTCAGATCCTTGTGTGCTTTGCAAATCTCTATGTCATCTCCTAGATGCAGCTACCACGCTCTATGTGGAGCTATTCCAAATAACTGTTCTACTATACGAATCCGGTTTACTACTCAGAATAATCCGGATTAGTGTCAAAGTTTGCATCGGCATAACCCTTTACGACGAACTCTTTTACCACCTCCATAATCGAGAAAATTCCTTAGTCCACTAGTTACTAAGGATAAGTTTGACCGCTGTCCTGTGATCCATTCCTGGATCACTCTTGTACCCCTTGACTGACTCATGGCAAGGCACACTTCAGGTGCGGTACACAGCATAGCATACTATAGAGCCTACGTCTGAAGCATATGGGACGACCTTCGTCCTTTCTCTCTCTTCTGCCGTGGTCATGTCTTGAGTCTTACTCAATATTCACACCTTATAACACATCCAAGAACTCCTTCTTTGCCAATCTATTTTGAACTCCTTCAAAATCTTGTCACGGTATGTATTCATTTGAAAGTACTATTAAGCATTTTTTATCTATCCTTATAGATCTTGACGCTCAATGTTCAAGTAGCTTAATCCATGTTTTCCATTGAAAAACACTTTTCAAATAACCCTATATGCTTTCCAGAAATTGTACATCATTTCTGATCAACAATATGTCAACAACATGTACTCATCAGAAATTCTATAGTGCTCCCACTAACTTCTTTGGAAATACAAGTTTCTCATAAACTTTGTATAAACCCAAAATCTTTGACTATCTCATCAAAGTGTATATTCCAACTCCGAGATGCTTACTCCAGTCCTTAGAAGGATTGCTGGAGCTTTGCATACTTGTTAGCATCTTTTAGGATTGACAAAACCTTTTGGTTGTATCACATACAACCTTTCCTCAAGAATATCATCGAGGAAACAATGTTTTGACATCCTATTTGCAAGATTTCATAAATCATGCAGTAACTGCTAATATAATTCCAACAGAATCTTTAGCATCGCTATGAGTGAGAAAGTCTCATCGCAGTCAACTCCTTGAACTTGTCGGAAAACATCTTAACGACAAGTCGAGCTTTCTTAATGGTGACACTTACCATCATTATCTGTCTTCCTTTTAAAATCCATCTGTACTCAACAGCCTTACGACCATCGAGTAATTCTGCCAAAGTCTACACTTTGTTTTCATACATGGATCCTCTCTCGGATTTTATGGCCTCGAACCATTCATCGGAATCCGGGCCCACCATCGCTTCTCCATAGCTCGTAGGTTCATTGTTGTCTAGCAACATGACCTTCAAGACAGGATTACCGTACCACTCTGAAGCAGTACGCGTCCTTGTCGACCTACAAGGTTTGGTAGTGACTTGATCCGAAGTTTCATGATCACTATCATCAGCTTCCACTTCAACTGGTGTAGGCGCCACAGGAACAACTTCATGTGCCCTGCTACACACTAGTTGAAGTGACGGTTCAATAACCTTATCAAGTCTCCACCATCCTCCCACTCAATTCTTTCGAGAGAAACTATTCCTCGAGAAAGGACCCGTTTCTAGAAACAAACACTTTTGCTTCCGGATCTGAATTAGGAGGTATACCCAACTGTTTTGGGGTGTCCTATGAAGATGCATTTATCCGCTTTGGGTTCGAGCTTATCTGGCTGAAACCTTTTCACATAAGCGTCGCAGCCCCAAACTTTTAAGAAACGACAGCTTAGGTTTCTCTAAACCATAGTTCACACGATGTCATCTCAACGGAATTATATGGTGCCCTATTAAAGTGAATGCGGTTGTCTCTAATGCCTAATCCATAAACGATAGTGGTAATTCGATAATAGACATCATGGTATGCCCCATATCCAATAGGGTGCATCTATGATGTTCGGACACACCATCACACTATGGTGTTCCAGGCGGTATTAGTTGTGAAACAATTTCCACAAGGTCTTAATTGTGTACCAAACTCGTAACTCAGATATTCATCTCAATGATCATATCATAGACATTTTATCCTCTTGTCACGATGATCTTCAACTTCACTCTGAAATTACTTGAACCTTTCAATAATTCAGACTTGTGTTTCATAAAGTAAATATACTCAGCATCTACTCAAGTCATCTGTGAAGTAAGAACATAACAATATCCACTGCGTGCCTCGGCACTCATTGGACATCACACATCAAAATTTATTACTTCCAACAAGTTGCTCTCTTGTTCCATCTTACTAAAAACGAGGCTTTTCAGTCATCTTGCCCATGTGGTATGATTTGCATGTCTCAAGTGATTTAGAATCAAGTGAGTCCAAATGATCCATCTGCATGGAGTTTCTTCATGCGCACATACCAATAGACATGGTTCGCATGTCTCAAACTTTTGAAAAACGAGTGAGTCCAAAGATCCATCAACATGGAGCTTCTTCATGCGTTTTATACCAATATGACTCAAATGGCAGTGCCACAAGTAGGTGGTACTATCATTACTATCTTATATCTTTTGGCATGAACATGTGTATCACTACGATCGAGATTCAATAAACCATTCATTTTAGGTGCAAGACCATTGAAGGTATTATTCAAATAAACAGAGCAACCATTATTCTCCTTAAATGAATAACCGTATTGCGATAGACATAATCCAATCATGTCTATGCTCAACGCAAACACCAAATAACAATTATTTATGTTTAACACCAATCTCGATGGTAGAGGGAGCAGGCGATGCTTGATCAACCTTGGAAACACTTCCAACACACATCATCATCTCACCTTTAGCTAGTCTCCGTTTATTCCGTAGCTCTTTTATTTCGAGTTACTAACACTTAGCAACCGAACCGGTATCTTAATACCCTGGTGCTACTAGGAGTACTAGTAAAGTACACATTTAATACAATGTATATCCAATATACTTCTGTCAACCTTGCCAGCCTTCTCATCTACCAAGTATCTAGGGTAGTTCTGCTTTAGTGACCGTTCCCTCATTACAAAAGCACTTAGTCTCGGGTTTGGGTTCAACCCTGGGTTTCTTCACTAGAGCAGCAACTGATTTGCCATTTCATGAAGTATTCCTTTTTGCCCTTGCCCTTCTTGAAACTAGTGGTTTCACTAACCATCAACAATTGATGCTCCTTCTTGATTTCTACTTTCGCGGTGTCAAACATCGCGAACATTTCAAGGATCATCATATCTATCCCTGATATGTTATAGTTCATCACGAAGCTCTAGTAGCTTGGTGGCAATGACTTTGGAGAAACATCACTATCTCATCTGGAAGATTAACTCCCACTCGATTCAAGTGATTGCAGTACTCGGACAATCTGAGCACATGCTCAACGATTGAGCTTTTCTCCCTTAGTTTGTAGGCTAAGAAACTCGTCAGAGGTCTCATACCTCTTGATGTGGGCACGGGCCTGAAATCCTAGTTTCAGCCTTCGGAACATCTCATATGTTTCGCGACGTTTCAAAATCGTCTTCGGTTCCTCAATTCTAAACCTTTTAACATTATTGAACTATCATGTAGTCATCAAAACGTGTATGTCAGATGTTCGCAACATCCACAGACAATGTTTGAGGTTCAGCACACCGAGCGGTGCATTAAGGACATAAGCCTTCTGCGCAGCAATGAGGACAATCCTCAGTTTACAGACCCAGTCCACATAATTGCTACTATTAACTTTCAACTAAATTTTCTCTAGGAACATATCTAAAACAATAGAACTAAAGCACGAGCTACGACATAATTTGCAAAGACCTTTTGACTATGTTTAGGATAATTAAGTTCATCTAATGAACTCCCACTCAGATAGACATCCCTCTAGTCATCTAAGTGATACATGATCCGAGTCAACTAGGCCGTGTCCGATCATCACGTGAGACGGACTAGTCATCATCGGTGAACATCTTCATGTTGATCGTATCTACTATACGACTCATGTTCAACCTTTCGGTCTCTTGTGTTCCGAGGCCATGTCTGTACATGCTAGGCTCGTCAAGTCAACCTAAGTGTTTCGCGTGTGTAAATCTGGCTTACACCCGTTGTATGTCAATGTTAGAATCTATCACACCCAATCATCACGTGGTGCTTCGAAGCAACGATCTTTCGCAATAGTGCACAGTTAAGGGGAACACTTTCTTGAAATTATTATGAGGGATCATCTTATTTACTACCGTCATTCTAAGCAAATAAGATGCATAAACATGATAAATATCACATGCAATCAAATAGTGACATGATATGGCCAATATCATTTTGCTCCTTTTAATCTCCATATTCGGGGCTCCATGATCATCATCGTCACCGGCATGACACCATGATCCCCATCATCATGATCTCCATCATCGTGTCTCCATGAAGTTGTCTCGCCAACTTATTACTTCTACTACTATGGCTAACGGTTTAGCAAAGAAGTAAAGTAATTACATGGCGTTATTCAGTGACACGCAGGTCATACAATAAATAAAGACAACTCCTATGGCTCCTGCCGGTTGTCATACTCATCGACATGCAAGTCGTGATTCCTATTACAAGAACACGATCAATCTCATACATCACATATATTTCATTCATCACATCCTTCTTGGCCATATCACATCACAAAGCATACCCCGCAAAAACAAGTTAGACGTCCTCTAATTGTTGTTTGCATGTTTTACGTGGCTGCTATGGGTTTCTAGCAAGAACGTTTCTTACCTACGCAAAAGCCACAACGTGATATGCCAATTGCTATTTACCGTTCGTAAGGACCCTTTTCATCGAATCCGATCCGACTAAAGTGGGAGAGACTGGCACCCGCTAGCCACCTTATGCAACAAGTGCATGTCAGTCGGTGGAACCTGTCTCACGTAAGTGTGCGTGTAAGGTCGATACGGGCTGCTTCATCCCACAATACCGTCGAAACAAGATAGGACTAGTAACGGTAAGCATATTGAAAAAAATCAACGCCCACAACAACTTGTGTTCTACTCGTGCACATAATCTACGCAATAGACCTAGCTCATGATGCCACTGTTGGCGAACGTAGCAGAAATTCAAAATTTTCTATGCATCACCAAGATCAATCTATGGAGAGACTAGCAATAAGAGAGAGGGGAGTGTATCTTCATACCCTTGAAGACCGCGATGCGGAAGCGTTACAAGAACGCGGTCGGTGGAGTCGTTCACGAAGCGATTCAGATCGCGGCCGAATCCGATCTAAGCACCGAAGAATGGTGCCTCTGCGTTCAACACACGTGCAGCCCGGTGACGTCTCCCGCGCCTTGAACCAGCAAGGAGAGAGGGAGAGGTTGAGGAAGACTCCGTCCAGCAGCAGCACAACGGCGTGGTGGTGATGGAGGAGCATGGCACTCCAGCAGGGCTTCGCCAAGCACTGCGAGAGACGAGGAGGGAGAGGGGTAGGGCTGCGCCAGGAGAGATGAAAACTCGTGTGTTGGGCAGCCCCAAAACCCCCACTATATATACGGGAAGGGGAGAGGGGGCCGGCCCCCTCCAGATCCCATCTAGAGGGGAGGGGCGGCGGTCAGGAGGGGAGACTTGCCCCCCAAGCAAGGTGGAGGCGTCCCCCTCCCCTAGGGTTTGTAACCCTAGGCGCCTTGGGCCCTTGGGAAGGGGCGCACCAGCCCACTAGGGGCTGGTTCCCTCCCGTATTCAGCCCATTAAGTCCACCGGGGCAGGTGGCCCCACCCGATGGACCCCCGAACACCTTTCGGTGGTCCCGGTACAATACTGATAACCCCCAAAACTATTCCGGTGACTGAAACTGGACTTCCCATATATAAATCTTTACCTCCGGACCATTCCGGAACTCCTCGTGACGTCCGGGATCTCATCCGGGACTCCAAACAACATTCGGTAACCACATACAAACTTCCTTTATAACCCTAGCATCATCGAACCTTAAGTGTGTAGACACTGCGGGTTCGGGAATCATGCAGACATGACCGAGACACCTCTCCGGCCAATAACCAACAGCGGGATCTGTATACCCATGTTGGCTCCCACATGTTCCACGATGATCTCATCGGATGAACCACGATGTCAAGGATTCAAGCAATCCCGTATGCAATTCCCTTTGTCAATCGGTACGTTACTTGCCCAAGATTCGATCGTCGGTATCCCAATACCTCATTCAATCTCGTTACCGGCAAGTCACTTTACTCGTTCCGTAATGCATGATCCCGTGACTAACTACTTAGTCACATTGAGCTCATTATGATGATGCATTATCGAGTGGGCCCAGAGATACCTCTCCGTCATACGGAGTGACAAATCCCAGTCTCGATTCGTGCCAACCCAACAAACACTTTCGAAGATACCTGTAGTGCACCTTTTATGGTCACCCAATTACGTTGTGACGTTTGGTACACCCAAAGCACTCCTACGGTATCAGGGAGTTACACAATCTCATGGTCTAAGGAAATGATACTTGACATTAGAAAAGCTTTAGCAAACAAACTACACGATCTTGTGCTATCCTTAGGATTGGGTCTTGTCCATCACATCATTCTCCTAATGATGTGATCCTGTTATCAATGACATCCTATGTCCATGGTCAGGAAACCATAACCATCTATTAATCAACGAGGTAGTTAACTAGAGGCTCACTAGGGACATGTTGTGGTCTATGTATTCACACATGTATTACGGTTTCCAGTTAATACAATTATAGCATGAACAATAGACAATTATCATGAACAAGGAAATACAATAATAACCATTTTATTATTGCCTCTAGGGCATATTTCCAACACCAGGATCCATCAATAAACTAACAAACAAAAAGCAATTGAAGGGAAACCACAATCACAATGAAAACGGGAAAATAATATGCTATGAGAATCGGTCAGTGCTTGGCAAAAATATCGTAGAATCACTGATTCGCCTACCTTTCGTTCGTCCGTACAGAAGAAAAATGGCAGAAGTGAGTATCCTGGAGTGAGGTTTTCTTCAAGGGGAGAAAGGGCTTCAACGAGCGTTCCAGTGAAATGGTGGTTGCTTCGTCCAGTCCAACTTCGAGGCCACTTTACCACTGCTGGTAAAGGTGTGGGTTTTGTGATATGATGGGTCATGACGGCCACACCAGGGTGACCGGTGAGTCTCGACTGTGGCACATCACTGTGATTTGGTGGATGGTACATGGGCCTGGATGCTTTGATGTCCCGCATGTAGATAGAGCGGCTAGTCATATACAGTACTCCGTGCTAGTTTATTGGTCCCTATGATAAATCTGTGCCAAATTTTTAATATAAATTTAACTAACAAAATGTTCATGCATGTCACAAAAAATTACATCATTGAAAACTATGTTCAAATACGAACCAAAGGATATAATTTTTGTTAACACGCACTGACGTTTTGTCAGTTAAATCTTTGGTCAAAATTTAGCACAAATTACAAAGGGGCCCAATAAAGATTGTACTCTCACATTTTGTTTTGAGGATACCCCCACATAGAAAATATAATTAATAATGCATGTTGGGGTAGCCCACGTTTCCGATAATTTTAGCCGTGGGCTTGTTCACAAATTTTATGAGACGGTGGTTGTTCACTTAATGGAGGGTCTAGTACCAGACTTGAACAATACAAAGTGCGACCTGGCACACGGTAACACCACTTGGAATAAGCGGGTAGCTATCCCAAAAAACAAACAACAACTCAAAAAAAGGCGACCTGGCACGTACAATTTTAAACGATTGTTTTGATGGAGTGAAAAAAGAAAACTACCCCACTATACATATATATATAGGCCGGAGCCTTCGCGCTTGCTTGCTAGGGTTGCTCTATTCACACACTCTCATCCTCTCCAGATCTAAACAAGACAGCGGTGGTAAACATTGTCTTTTTATCCTCACAGCTGGTTACAGATCCGGATGTATCCCCCTCCACCGGAGAAGGGGAGGAGGGGCAGCATTTAGGTCGTCGTCGACAGCGAGGGAAGAGACCGACTGCTGGCCGCACCATTATCTCTGGCCGAGCGCCGGCGCGTGAGGTCCTTCGATCCCTTCGTCATTGCCCTAGTGTGGGTGGATCCGGCCTCCCGCCGCCCACCTATCCGCATCCCGATGACCTTCAGGTATATCTTCCTTCGAAACCGGCCTGGCTCTACTTCCCCAGCTTGTTACGTCATTGCATGTGCATCATTTTCTACCTCTCAGCCCCTCTCGATCGGATGGTCCAATGTTACCTATTTTTTTTCTATTGTTAGAGGTAAAGCTACTTCATGGATTCGAATCTTGTAGTTGGTTCAAATAAAAAATAAAGGGGGGAAATTTAGTATGTACATCGGACTTGGTACAAACAAGAAGGAAAGGGGGTGAAAGTAGTACATACTGGTCATCCAACCCGTCTCTTGGTCGAAAAGGGAAATACAGGGAAAACGCTTTACACAGTGGTATGACTAGGACTAGATTTGTTATCCACACATAGGAGTAGGTGGCTAGAGTGAACAAAAATGGGACCAACCCAGATATGTTTCTTGGATGTTTGTTTCTTGGGGCAACAAACTCTGAATCACCACTTTATGCCCCGGTTTAGGTACATGGTGTTGGACTGCTGGTGCACCCACTGTCCATGCCCTTATAGCAAATATTTAGTTGTTCTTAATCTAATGCCCCAGGTAAAATGAAGCCATGCCACTGTTATAATCCATGACAAGTTTAGCCAAAATTTTTTTTGCCAGTAATTGTTTGAGACTCTGACTATTTCCTCTGTTGCTTCTTGTGCAAACAGGGATATCCATTTCACCTTGTTGCTATTGGGACCTTTTGGTGCACTACACAAAACACTTCTTAAAAGAAGTGACTTTTGTGTTGTTTAACTGGAATGTCAGAATGGAAACGTTGGTTCATTTTGGTGGAACTACACAAAGGGAGATCTGTGTTCCAATCTTCATCATCCAAATTGGCACCATAACCTTCCGTTAGGTAAGAATGATATTTAATGCATGTGTTCATCTCTATTTTGGACTGCCATGAGAAAATAATGCTATTGTTTACTAGTACACTTGTATTCCCTCAGACAAAACCAATTCTGAAATAGAAGGCCAATCATGTACTTGGTTTCAACAACTGGCGAGGAGAAAGAGAAACAGAGCATGAAGAGGAAGAAGAAGAATAAGAAGGAGGAAATGAAGAAGATCACTCGATGGTACCGTCCTATGTTATCCTGACATCTTGCTAGTGGTTTTGTATTGTTGTGTTGCTACTAGTCTTAATTTACTTGGAAGACTAGTAAGATGCTCGTTCGTTGCACGTAACATCGGGATGCACTTAACAGCAAGATCACCAACTCTGTTTTTTGTAAGAGTATAAGAGTAATAGATAATACAGTAGAGATAGATAGAGAAATGCAGTAGAGTAGTACTTGGCTTAACAACACATCATACTAATTAACTGGATTCTGGATGCATGTGTGAGCCAGCTCTACACGATCAACAGTGCCAAGGTGATCTTGCTGAAGCCGAGGCCTCAGTCAAGGCCATTCAAGGGCTCGGACAACGTATCCCTTACATGTGAGACGATCCTCCAGGGAGCCCTTCCACTTCTGCTGTCTCTCCTACAAGGTCACTTAATTAATCAGGAGTACTTAAGTAGCACTAATTTATTGCTGCCTAATTTTCCTGTCGGAGTTAAACAAATCTTTAGTAGCACTATGCTGAATCATGTACCTGTATATCTGTGTCCGTGGAGGTGAAGCATGTGGTGGAGCAGGGAGGGAATCTTGGTAGTGTCATGACATAATAATGCTATTGTCTTTCTATCCTTTCTCACTAAGCTAATGAAGGTTTCACCTTGTTCCTACTTGTGCAAACAGGGATCATGTTGTGCCAATCGTACATTTTAGTGGAACTGCACAAGAGAATACAATGAACTGTATCCTAGCCAGTGCTTTAACTCTGCTGGAAGTTCTTGATAATCTTTCAATATAATCTCACCACTGGTAAACAAGAGTTATTTCAACTGTACATTTGAAGTGCACAAAAATATATACTATTGAGTGATTCCAGTGAGTGCTTTATCATCTCTTCTGGGACTACTTGAATAAGCTTTTGTGCTCAGGTTGGTACCGGCCTAAGGCCTTCAGCCATATTAGTTTGTTGTACCTATATATGTATCGTGCTACTGTGTTGCTACTGTCATGAGAAACTCCTTTATCTTTGCACGTTAAAGTTTTGCAACCTATGATACATGGCAATGCTTTGAGTGTTGAGCTAATTGACACTGATTAAATAAAGTAATGCCTCTCTTTAAGCAAGACTACTATGTTGCTAAATTTACCCATTAAGATAATGAGGATGCTTCTATTTGTTAGTGTATGTTTCTTCAACTAGTCCCACTATTACATTAATCTCACTCTCTCAATATATGTGCCAACAGGGATGCTCGATTTTGGTGGAACTGCACTAGAACTTTGGGTGCTTCATTGCCTCGACCGCTTCCTTCCCTTCCTGTCGGCCGCTTTGTCTCGGCTGGCTTGCTTCATTCCTTTCCCGTCAGTCGCTTATCTCGGCTTCCAGTCAAAGGAAATAGCAATTGATATGCTACCTCACACAGGTTGGTACTGGTCTTTATCCTAATTATTGTGCTTGTCATATGTGATGATTTAGACTTCCGGGTGGGCCTCCCTTGTCATGTGAGTGGCAGCGGCCCAACCATCAGGCATCGCCGTCCCTCTCCTCACGCAAGAGGTAGTAGGGCAGCGGCGGCGGCGCGGGAAGGCGAGGGCGGCCATATCCAAGGGTGGCGGGGCCATATGGTCTGATTCCAGCCAGATCCAGAGTTCGACGGGGGGTGAAGGTGAAACAACGCTGAACTTGTGGCGAGGGCGGCCCAACCATCGGGCATCATCGTCCCTCTCCTTGCACGGGAGGTAGCAGGGTAACGGCGACAATGCCGCAACGATGTAGGCAGGGGAGGAGGCAAGGGGGCAGACGGATCCGGGGGTGGCGGCTCCATCTGGCCCGGTTCCGGTTGGATCTAGAGTCCGGTGACAGTGTGAAGATGGCATAACGGCAAGCTCATGGCAACGGCGTGATGTGTACTTGAAAGAGATATGAGGGAGACTTTAGGTGGGAGAAGAGAGAAAGGAGGGGAAGGAGAAGCAAAGCGCTTGGGGCGGCGGCTTGGAACTCCGTCGGTCGCCCCTGTCAGCCGAAGGCGGCGGGGTCGGGCACGAGGAGCGGTGCTCGGGGAGGCAAAGCAACGAGGGCAAGTCTCTAGGAGCTCCTCTATCTTAGCCCAGCCTGACGAGGAAGACCCACCCGCGGGTCAAAACAGCCGCTGACCATTGCCGCATCAGCAATAAGTCGAGTCAAACCACCTGCAAATTGATTTTGGACGGATGGAATTGTTTAGGGGTGAAGGGACAAAAAACAAGGGGGTTATGTGAACCATCAACTTTGTTCATGACAGTAAAATGGACTTTTTCTCTAGTCTGATGTACTCCCTCAATTCCATAATATAGTGCGCCCGCGTTTCCCGAGATTCAAATTTGACCGTAAATTTAACTTTAAGACCGATTGCGGCGGGAACAAAAATTATACCACTGATTCTGTATTTTCGATATGAATTCAGTGACATAATTTTTGCTCCCGCCACAGTCGGCCTCGTTGGTTAAATTTACGGTCAAGCATAGATCTCGGAAAGCGCAGGCGCACTATATTGTGAAATGAAGGGAGTAGTTTTTAGTTACACAATGTTCAAAATGTTTCGTTCGGTTTATATGCACTATGTCGTGTTTGCACGAATTTCATCTGATTAGTTCAAACAATGGTTGAAATGTATGCACGCAACGATAGATGGTCTTGCGATAATTGTTTTCCGGAGGGACCGTGTTAGAGTACGTAATTGGCGTGGGCTGGCAGTATAGCCCGTTAGTCTTAGGGTTAATTAGAGATAAGGGTCGCTTGCTTAGGGATCAAGTAAGCCTTGCTTGGGAGTCAAGTAAACCTCTCTATATAAAGAGAGGAGATGTATCAATCTAATCGAGCAAGAATTAAGAAGGAAATCCCTTCCCTCTTGCCCGGTCGTGGGCAAAAAGGCCCCCGATCGGCCCTCTCGCGCCCTCCTTCTTGCAGCACCATAACAGTTTGGTATCAGGTAGCTCAGTTCCTATCATGTCTTCGTCGCCGCCCACCCCGTCGCTTCCGCTGCCGACTGTCACCACCGCGCCGCGGGCCATCTACACCGTGCCGCTGCCCTCCCCGTCCGTGCCGCTGGTCGCATCCTCCGGTGCCGCCACCGCCCAGATGCCGGCGCCCTCCACCGCACCACTGGCCGCCGCCTACACCCAGGAGGAGATCACCGGGGTCCTTAACGACCTCGTCACAGCCGTCTAGGGGATCCGGCTGTACCTGGCCAGCCCCTACGGTCCACCGCCGCCCCTGCCGCCGACAGCCTCCACCGGGCTGCCGGCCCTGCCGTGGTACTCGCCGCATCCAGGGGCCTTCGCGGCGTTCGTTGGGACGCTGCAGCCCCAGCTGCAGCTGCCGCCGCCGCCTGCCGCTGCCCCGCAATGGCCACAATGGCAGGCGCCGGCTTCCATCGCGCCTCCAGCGCCCATCCCCGCCCCTGCGCCATCGTGGCTGCCGTGGCAGCCGCTGCACCAGGCGGCCTTCGCCGCGCTCGCCAGGCCACTGCAGTAGCCGCTGCAGCTGCCATCCATCGCCACCACCGCCTAGCCCTGGCTGCAGTGGTAGCCGCCGCTCCTGGCGGCCTCCGTCGCGCCCGGCGCTCCGCCACAACAGCCGGTGCCGCTGCCCGGTGCGCCACCGCCGGTCGGCTCCGGCTCCGCATCGACCGCGCCGGCTGGAGTCCCGCTTCACTAAGTCCAGTCCCTGCCGTCGCCTTCACCGCTTTCGTCTTGGATCGCTACCCACCACGTGTCGGCGGCGGTGAGGCTGCAGGCTCCTGCACGCGGCTTCCTAGCGCGTCGGCGTGTGTGGAAGATGTGTGGTCTGCAGCTGCCGCTCCTCCAAGTTAGCCCTTCGCTGCACAAAGGACCTCGATCTTGTCCGCTGCGTCGGGGATCTTGGGCATGCCGTTTCCCCCCACGGGCGGCGTGCATGTTGTTTTCCCCGCGGGCAGCGACCTCAAAGTCTGCGACATCGACGGTTGGGGAGGTGCACCCTTCCTTGTCATTCTCCATCGCAAGCCCTCCACTCTTCCCTGTGCGGTGCAGACCAACAATAGTCCAACAGGGAGAAGGCAGGGTGTCACCGACAGGAGCGCACCGCGTACCACCACTGCTTTTCGCCGCCGGCCGCCATGAGGGCGCCTCTGCTGGTCTCTCTTGCGACCACTTCCAGGTGGCCATACACATGAACTCCTTTGGTCCAGGTGGTGTCCATGGGATCCAGATGGCTGTACACGTGCACGTCCGACGTGCGGATGGTGTCCACTTTTTGTTGAGGGGTCCAAAAT
Source organism: Triticum dicoccoides (assembly GCF_002162155.2). Lineage (NCBI taxonomy): Eukaryota > Viridiplantae > Streptophyta > Magnoliopsida > Poales > Poaceae > Triticum > Triticum dicoccoides. The sequence goes on from NC_041383.1 coordinate 20,718,824, forward strand.
AAAGCGTCCCAGTCCATTTCAGGTTGAGAGTCATAAAACAAGCCGAGATGTAAAAGGCTTGTTTTTAGGTGTTAGGTTTGTGTTGTGTCGAGTCATGGTTATAAGTTGGTTAGGCTGCAGCTCAAGGACAAGCTGCATGTCCAGGATGGGGTGTAGTGTTAGAGTACGTAATGGGCCTGGGCTGGCAGTATAACCCGTTAGTCTTAGGGTTAATTAGAGATAAGGGTCGCTTGCTTAGGGGTCAAGTAAACCTTGCGTGGAAGTCAAGTAAACCTCTTTATATAAAGAGAGGAGATGTATCAATCTAATCAAGCAAGAATTAAGAAGGGAATCCTTTCCCTCCTGCCCGGTCGTGGGCAAAAAGGCCCCCGGCCGGTCCTCTCGCGCCCTCCTTCTAGCAGCACCATAACAGACCGAAAACTGACCATCTACCATTGCGTGCATACATTTCAACCATTGTTTGAACTAACCAGGTGAAATTCGTGCAAACACGACGTAGTGCATATAAACCGAATGAAACATTTTGAACATGGTGTAACTAAAAACTACTCCCTTCATTTCACAATACAGTGGGTGGGTGGGTGGATTAGAAAATTAAACAGACGTCGGAGCGGGTCAGAGATGTCATTAATTGTTTTCAAGCAACTTGCAGTGGGTGGGTGGATTAGAAAATTAAAACGATAGTTAATAGACGAGTGGTTGGGGGTAACGTCCTTTTGTCACCTAACGCGTGTTTTATATGAAAGGAAGAAAAGTCTGGGACGGCATCCATACGGCATAAACTATGCGAAAGTTCATTTCGTTGACTTGGAATAGCAACTATGGTCCTTCAACTTGCTGGTGCATGACACAACCTTCCTCAAACTCAAAAAGTATTCCAATATAGTCCTTGTACATAAAAATACGAGATACATGCGGTCCAAGATACGGTTACAGATACATATCTCGCTTATGTGGGACTGTGTTAGTCTGACAATTTTGCAAGTCGGCCCTCCTTTTCGTTTTCATCCAGAGCTCATCTTTTTCGGCGGAAATCACTATTCTGACCCTTTCAACAAACTTTGTCACAAAATAAACTCGACGTGAAAGTATTTCACGATCTGACACTTTTAGCAACGCCACATCCCGCGGCGTTTCTTCCCAACATAGAAACGCCGAGGTAGCTAGCGTTTCTGATCAAATACGAACGCCGAGGTAGCTAGCGTTGCGGACCAGGTAAGAAACGCCAAAGACGCTCGCGTTGCTGCCCATCATTGAAACGCCAAGGAACCATGGCGTTGCCACCCTCTTTGGTCATAATTAATTAGCCTTATTAGTTAGGTTGTTTATCCACATTCCACATCCACATTTCACATGCTACCATGTTAATTGTTTTCTATTTCATAATTTCTAATGCAGTCTACCAAACAACATCTTTTGTGTACAATATCTCTCATGCAAGTATATCCTACATTCCACCAAACATACATCTCATTCCAATTTTGCATCAGCGCAGCCAGGCTAGACTCAGCCAGGAACCTCCATGCGATGCGGGCAGAGCTACCCAGGCAACCAAACACGCCTTATATCACGCATCAGTTGCACGAACCAGAGGTAGGCTGGATTGAGCTTATGTTTGTTCACATGGAGTTGTCCTATAGGCTATAGCAGTCTTCGTTGCGTGTACGTAGGATCTTGACTTCTTCAGTCGCTCCCGTGTTGCTGTCTTGCGATCGCACGCGCTAACGTGGCAGTGGCACTCACGCGTGAAGGAAGGCCAAAGCCCGTCGCGGGTCGTCGTCGCTGCCCAGGAGGCACGCAACAAGCAACTCCGTAGGAAATGACCATGAGATGGGAAAAGGATGCGGTTGAGGACGATAACTAAAAGGAAGGCCGACATGCAAAACTTCAAACTAATACAGTGCCACAATAATATCTTTTTTTTTGGCAACTCCCACAATCGTATCTTTTTTTTTTTTGCACCGACCCACAATCGTATCTAAAACCGTATGTATTACCTATTTTCACGTATAAATACCCTGTACAGAAAGGATGTTTCTGTTATTCACGGCAAGTTGAGGGACCATAGTTGTAATTTACTCGGATGCGGTGTTGATAAGGTCGCGGGTGGCAAGCAGCTAGCATGTCTCTTCCTCCCCGAAAGTTCCGTCCAGAGCGCACGCGTACACACGCTGAAACCAAGTGAGCAGCGAGGACGAAGTTCATGGATGTGTCGGCGTGTTCCGGCGGCCTGGATCCCGCGAGACTGGCCAAGGCGCCGCAGCTGCTGCGCTCGGCCTCCCAGGCCATGGAGGGGCTGGCCGCCGACATCCACTCCTCCGGCGGGAGCGGCCGGAAATGCGCGCCTGGGGCCAGTAGGTGCGGGGGGAAGACCGCCGCCCCCATCCTGGAGGTTCTCGAGGCCTATTTGCTCGAGATCTGGGGCATCTCTGCTGCCGCCGAATATAAGGCGCTGGCTCTGCAGGCCAGGGATGCCTTCTACTTCAACCAAGACCTTCAAGACACGGTCGACTGCCGCAGGTTTCACTCCTCCAACCCATCTCGGGTTCAATTCAAACCACTTCCCGCTCTCAGGTGGTGTGGTTGGCACTGCCTCCCTTTTGGAATAGTTGCGCCCAAACCACCCAAGAAGATCGTCAAAGACATCAAGGTTGTGAATCAAGAAACTCGCAAGATTGGCGATCTACTGGACAAGGGGGAAGACGGCTCATCGCGGCGGCGGCCGCCCCCACCGCGCATGCCTGACTCAAGCAGGGAAATTCTTCAGACTAGAGTATTCATTGGGCGCGACAAGGACAAGGATGATATCGTGCAAATGCTCATCCAGCCATGTGCCAACTCTGTTATCTGTGTTGTTGGTGACGCAGGAATTGGGAAGACAACTATTGCTCAGATGGTGTTCAGTGATGCAACAGTTCGGGAGCATTTTGATGTCAAATGTTGGGTGTCAGTTTCCAGCAGCTCCAACAAGATGGAGCTCGCAGCCGAGATCCTAAGGTCGGTCCTACCGGCTTGGGATGGCTCCGCTGACAAGATGGTGGATTTTCAAATGCTTCAGTCGGAGCTCCGTCGAGCTCTTACTTCCAAGAGGTATCTGATTGTTCTTGATGATGTGTGGAACATCACGGATGAAACCTGGATGGACATGCTCGCTCCTCTACAGTCAGCAGATACCGGGAGCAGAATTATGGCTACTTCCCGCATGGACACCATGCCTCACATCTTCAGAGCGTCGCAGCTGTACACCTTGAATCCGCTGAAGAGCAAGGATTGCTGGGCCCTGCTGAAGGAACATGCTTTGCCAAGTGATCCCTGTAATGTCTATCAAGAACTTCACCCGATCGGGAAGCAGATTGCTGAAAAAATCAATGGATCACCTCTGGCTGCCAAGCTGGTGGGAGGTTTGCTGGGAGATACAAGGAGCAAAATTCACTGGATGAACATCATGGAAAAAGGATTACAAGATAATGCTGTTTTCTCCGCCCTACGCTTGAGCTATAAATACCTACCGGTACACCTCAAGCGATGCTTTGCATATTGCAGTTTGTTTCCAGAGGACTATAAGTTTGATCCAGCACACTTGTTCCGCCTTTGGATTGCCGAGGGTTTTGTTCAACCACAAGACAGGGCTGAAAAAAGGATGGAAGACATTGCTAGAGAATATTTTGATCAGCTCCTTTCACGCTCATTCTTCCAGGAAATCAAGCTTGGATCCAAGACGTACTACTTGGTGCATGGCTTACTCCATGATCTTGCAAGGTCTGTCGCAGCGGAGGACTGCTTCCGTATTGACGATGGCACGAACTGTGACATCCCGTTAACAGTGCGCCATCTGTCTGTCACCATGAACAGTCTACCTGCTCTCACAAGCTTCCGCAGTCTAAAAGAGTTGCGCACCTTGTTAATCCGACCGTCACTTCCATCCAACTCCAGTTGCTCCCAAGAGGATTTTGCTGTGAATTTAAAAGATATCCTGGAGAAGTCAAAACAGTTGCGTGTTCTTGATCTCAGTTGCTTTAACTCCAAAGAGTTGCCCCAATGCATTGATGACTTATTGCACCTCCGTTACCTATCTATCCATGGCTCCATCCAGAGGCTTCCTGAGTCGATTGGCAAGCTCCTGCATCTGCAAGTATTGTGCTTCACTGGGAAATGTTCTTTTGATAAGCTTCCTGAGAGCGTTACTATGTTGGTCAATTTGCGGCACCTTCTTGTTGAAACAAAGTGTACTGCAGGATTGGCGGGCATTGGTCGGCTAGCTAACCTTCAGGGATCACTTGAGTTCCACATTGAGAAGAGGGAAGGGCATAGACTAGAAGAGTTGAGGAACATCAATGGTCTCCATGGGCTACTAAAAATAAAAGGTCTAGAAAATGTTTCAAGCTATGAAGAAGCCTGCAAAGCTGAGTTGAATAAAAAAACACATATTAATTCTTTGAACTTAGAATGGAGCTCTGCTAGTAGGAATAACCCTCCTCCTGCGGACGCAAAGGTACTTGAAGGCCTAAAGCCGCACCAAGACATTAAGGTACTTAACCTTAGAAGGTATTGTGGCACCAGAGCTCCCAGCTGGCTACCGTTATTGCAGCAGCTGCGTTCCTTGCACCTTACCAATTGCAGGAGTTTAACCATGCTTCCTCCACTGGGGCATTTAGGATCACTCAGACATTTACACATGAAGGAGCTGTGTGCAGTTGACCGTATTGGACATGAGTTTTATGGCACTGGTGATGTGGCATTTCCATCCCTAAACTTCCTTGAATTTGATGATTTCCCGATGTTGCATGGCTGGTCCGGGATAGCACACGGAAAGTCATTTCCATGCCTTGAAAGATTAATCATAATGGATTGTCCAGAATTGGTAAAAATTCCTCCCTTCCCCCCAACTACTTGTGAAGTTACCATTGAGCGTACACAGTTCTTACCATATATGAGGCTTGCCCCTTTTTCTTCGAGTTCAGAGAAGCTCCAACTGGATGTTTGTACAACTTCTGTCCACTTCAACGGCTTACTTCATGAAAAGCACAGAGAAGCCATTGTAGCCTTAAACATAAGTGGTGCTGAGCAGGTCGTTGCTACTGAGGAAATAGGGTCGCTTGTTTCTCTACAAAGGTTGCAGCTTAGTCGCTGCAATTTTACTGACCAAAATTTTAGTAGGTTTCTCCAGGTTCTACCTTGTCTCCTCTCATTGGAGATTGTAGACCTGCCTAACATGATATCTCTTCCAGCAGCGGAAACACTTAAGTTCTGCACCATGCTCACTGAGTTGTCCATACGTAACTGCCAGCTTTTGCACTCTCTATCCTCATTGCAGTATTTTGATTCACTAAAAGTTCTGGTGATCGAGAGATGTCCTAAAATTACTGCAACATCATTTCCGTTGAACTTTAGGAGCCTTTCATCTCTCAAAGTGTTGAGAATATCATACTGCTCAGAGCTCCAATCTTTACCAGCGTACGGTCTGCCATCCTCATTGGAAACACTTCATATTATTGGGTGCCACCCGGAGTTGTCCAAGCAGTCAAGAAATAGGGCAGGACATTACGTTGAAACTTGCTTTGGTACCTAGTGTGCTGATTCAGTGACAGACTTGCTTTGGGACCTAGTGTGCTGATTCAGTGACAGACTTGCTTTGGTACCTAGTGTGCTGATTCAGTGACAGACTTGCTTTGGTACCTAGTGTGCTGATTCAGTGACAGAATATTTTGCAGGTTCTGCTTAAATCTCAACACTCTTTTTTTCTGCTTGTATTTTGTCAGTGGCATAACAGTTACTATTGTCAATTGCAGGGAGAGATGGCACTGCAAACAGCGAGGCCACCCAAACACAACCTTGGAGCATCTCTAGTAGAATCTATATCCCTTGAAACTGCCAAAATCTGTCAAAATCCCACTCCCATCAGATTCCCTATCCCAAACCATATCCCTATAATTTTTAGGTTCAAACCCAAAAACGCCCCACCTTGACCCAAAATATAGGATAAAAAATACCCACTGATCCACGGGAGACCAAATTCCCACAAGTTCTCGCCTGCTGCCCAATCGCCCCAGTGACGCCATGGACGCCGCCCGTCCCCTGCGGGCCATTCATCTCCTCGTAGTGCTGAGTCGTTGCCGCCCACACTGCCCATGGCGGCTCTCGAGTAAGCTGTGTCGGCATCAAGGAAGTGTGGTGCTGCCTTACGCCGGCGTGCGCACCAGGCCACCGCAGCTCTTAAGCCCCACCTAGGTGCCACCAACATGCAGCCCACTGGCCTTGTGACGCATGATACCGGCATCCAGTATCTGGCGCGCACACATGGCACTGACGCCACCATCAAGCCAAGGAAGAGGGTGATAGTGAGGAAGCCGGCGAGAGGCCCCTCGAACCCCCACGCATCCCTCCCACCCCTCGTAGCCCCTCCTCCGCCTGCTATTGATGTCAGCAAGCTCGGAATGGGCAATGCCTCTGAGGCATTCGACCAAATGCCCACAAGGTGAGTCCGTTTATCTTATTTTTCCGTTTTAACTCTAAATGGTGTTGAATTGTCACTGATTGATTGTTTTGTGCACTGCTAGTGTCAATTTATTTCATGAGCATGATGAGCGCCTTTGTGTGCATAGACGACCTCTACTACTCGATGCCAAATTCTGAAGTACAAGATGTCATGCCGTTGTTTGGCACTCCGTTTGATAAGAAGGGGCAAAGGTCGGCCAATTATACGATGGGTGAGGATGAGGCATTGGTGATGCATAGGAGAATGTGACGCTTGATGCGGCCATGGGGAATGATCATACCGGGGCCAACTATTGGAGGGACATTAAGGAGGAAAATCATCGCAATGTGAAGACGCCCTCCTATCAGGATGAACTATTTTGAATTATGTTGTGCATTTGGATGTTGTGTATTGAAAATTTTGAAACATTAAAGTTTGAATTCTTGTGATGTGAAATTGTAGTTAAATGGAGTTGAATATGCATGGAGACAAGACAAATGAAGGTAGGGGGTGGATAAAGGGGTTACAGTTTTTTAAGGGATGTTGGAGCAGACCCTGGATTGTGCATGCCCTGATGAAATCTTTCAAACTGGTGGTTCCTTTGCAGCTCATATCAAATGTCCATTCCAGTCAATCATGTCCTTGTCTGATTTGCGTTTTAACATAGGTGCTAATTCAGCAGCACGTGATGATTAAGAAACCCATGAAGAGATAGCAAAGTATGGAGCCTTGTCTGATTTGTGTTTTAACACAGGTGTTAATTCAGCAGCACATGATGATTAAGAAAACCATGAAGAGATGGCAAAGTTTGGAGGAAAATAACAGATTTGCTAATACTCATCTAGATGAGAAATAACAAAGTATCATCTAACTCATACACACTATTTGATTAATCAAGCAAAAAAAAAAACCACACGAATCTTGGCGTAAAATCAAATGGTTTAGGAGTTAGATGTGCCTTAGTTAATTCTCATCTACTCCCTTCGTTCCTAAATATTTGTCTTTCTAGAGATTTCAATAAGTGACTACATACGAGTAAAATGAGTGAATCTACACTCTAAAATATGTCTATATACATCCGTATGTGGTAGTCCATTTGAAATCTCTAAAAAGAGAAATATTTAGGAACGGAGGGAGTAGATGAGAGCTAGCCACACCCGGAAAATAAATATGCAGCTCAGTCCAAAAACCATTTCAATATTGTGGCTACCATCTTTTAATCTGCAGTCCTTTTGGAAAAACCAATTCAACGTTTTTACTTCCCTGTGATGATATCTTGTTGAGTGAAATAATATCTGATGGTAAACTACGTTTGCATCATGCTGAAATTTCGAGGTAAACAGTTGGAGGGCGCAAGTTTGAAGTATTTATCAGCTCGGCCTATGAAAGTTGGCAAAAAATGCGGCGAAGCGTGGCCGGAGGACAGAGCCGAGCATCCTGCGCTTGTAGAGAGCCCGGCACCTATGTCCTTGCGATCTGTGCTCGTAGGCTTAGATCAGAGCAAGCACTTGTTGGGTTAATCTTGTTGCACTATTGTTTAGCCATGTCATGCATTAGGTGTGCCATGCAGGCACGTAAAAAATGTACTCATGTCTTGGTTTAGCTAGGAATAAGTAAGTAAACGTAGATAGGATAGAAATAAATATGCATGTGCCATCGTGAGACTAACTCCAGGAGTGACCAAAATTAGTTAAGATGAGGTGCATGCATCTTGCACGCATTTGGCCGTGTCATTTGACGAGCTGCATGAGTTGCAAAGGTATGCCTGTGCAGCTAGTCGAGTGATTAGTGGATCAATCCGTTCGTTAGTTGCTTACCGTGCTTGCGTGTGTGCATGCTAGCTAGTGGGTGCGTGTTAACTGAGTGGGTCTAGTTTGGCTATTTATAAGCCCATGTAACTGCATTGTGAGTGTTTATGAGAGAAGAAATACAGACGCACAGGTTGTGTCCCTTCCTATGTTCTGTGAGTAGTTCGTGGATCATATTTGAATTTATGAAAATAGGTGGGCATCCGGTTTCAGATATATATTTATGGAAAGCGGAGGGGGCACTTATGAGCATACGAATTCAGTCAGT
>NC_041383.1:20727574-20742691 GCF_002162155.2 Triticum dicoccoides
CCTCAGCATTGGTCGTTTCAAAATATGAGCCTTGAATTCCAGACGCCAGCGCCAGCCTTGGTCGTCTCAAAATATGAGCTTATGTTTACTACTCCCTCCGCCCCATAATATAAGAACGTTTTTGACACTACAAGTATATGTAGTGTCAAAAACGTTCTTATATTACGAGACAGAGGGAGTACTGAATTCCAGACGCCAACGCCAAGACCATTTTTAATGCACTGAAGGGAAAGGTGGTGCATAGTTTGAGGACAAGCACAAAAAATACTTGAAGCTTTATGGATTGTATTCTGACGTTTACTAAGGGGGTGTTTGGTTCAGAAGTCCTAGGATTTTTTCTAGTCCCAGGGACTAATCAAAAAAGACTCTCCAATAGAGTCTTTTTCTAGTCCCTATAGAAAAAGTCCCTCCCGTTTGGTTCCTAGGGACTTTTTAGGGACTTTTTCTAGTCTCTGGGACTAAAAAGTCCCTGAACCAAACACCCCCTAGGACTGTCACGAGCGAGCAGCTTGTTATTAGCCAAAAACCACCACAGAAAACTTGAATGCTGTTGGTGAGTGAAAGATGGCAGATACTAAGACTGCCAGGTTCGTCAGCAAGGCGATACTCTTGACAGTCTCAGGCAGATGGAGCTATTAATGTGTTCGTGGTGGTGCGAGGGTCTATAGATGGCCATCGAGAGTGAGCTTCACGCCAACACCATCCACAGCTTTGCGAATATTAACAGAATGGAACACAAGGTAGCAAGAGAAACAATGAGCGAATTAAATATCCTCTGATGGCGCAGCAAGGCGCACATGTATTTCTCTAGCTACAACTAAAGATACATGAAACAAAAACAAAGCGGTAGGTTTCTATATTTGAAATATATATGTTTTCATAATGTACATGGCTTAAAGCAGATACAACTATGCCATTTGGTTTGAAAAGGCTCAATTTGGACAATTGCTGCACTATTTAATGACATGTGGCTTGGATAAGCTGACACTGGCGATAGCTCATGGTTGTCTCTTGTCTGCAATGTTTGAAAATGCAACAGGGTGATGTATATGTATCCTTTCTTTATTTCTTTAATTAGTATGACTGCTGCTGAGAATGAAAGTATTATTGCCTACTGAAAGGCTTGAACTAACATTGATTCGCTACGTATTCTTCTTTCTTGAGGATGGCAAACATAGCGCCATTCTCCTTTCGCGATTGAACAACCTACAGGATGGCAAAGAAGGAACAACCTACAGGAATATTCACTGTGAAGTACAAAATTATGGCCCAGGATATTATGTTTAACTCCCTTCTTTAGGATGGCAAAGAAAGGAACAACCTACAGTACTATTCACTGTGAACTACAAATTATGGCACAGGACGTTATCTATAGTACTTCATGGCCCCTCACAGCTTCCCTTCTTCAGGATGGCAAAGATAACGTCCTGTGCCATTCTCCTTTCGCTACTGAACATGTGTTTGTTCCTTTCCTTCCAAAGCAGCCTGGGTTCAGATGGGCCGAATAAATATGTTTTTCAATGGAATGTTGAGTTCAGGCAGGCTATTTTTCTGTCAAAAAAAAAATCCTCAAATACGTCTTTGTACAGATGTTCGAAGTGACATGGGATCCCAAGTGATATTATATGTGTGCGCCATAATAGCAAGGAGTCAAAACCTCCGACCCAACTGAAACAAAAATAGCTGGTGTGCACAAGATAAGATTGTCAGCAAAAAAACTTGGTTGTTTGCATCAGACAGGGGATTCACTAGGTAGTTTTCCTTTAGGAAAGATTTGCTAGGCAGTTTACCATCGAGGAATGCATGTTGCTATACGAAGTGAACTTTGTGTAGGGAATAGCAAGCAAAGCTCTGTGTTAGGTACACAGGTTGTGAACTTTGTGTAGGTACACATCCTGCTCTGCTGTGTCCCCTAAGCGCGCACAAGTTGAATGGGCAGTTTACCCTGGTTTGATTGAACATCCACATTTGGAAGATAGGGTTACCAAAACCATATATCTATCTATAAATGCAGTTTCACGCTAGGAAACAGGCATATTCAGTAGTTGAAAAGATTGTGATGCGTGTGTGCCAATCAATTGACTGTTGTAATCGGTTAAGAACATCTCCCTTCCCCGCATGTCTTGGACACAGGAAAACACCACACAGACGCATACAACAAACAAAACAAAGCACACGACACGACACGATCACGATCAAACACACAAACACACCACTGCAGGAAGAAGATCGTGTGGAATCAGATGAAAGGAAGGATATATATTATATACCTGTCAACCTGTGCAGCAGGTCGTTGCCTTGTCCAAGCTGTCGAACCGGGGAAGAATAGACGGCCATCCCATGCTCCACGAGAGATGGGATCGAGCGGGCAGGCCCCGTCGTCGATGGCGCCCTTCGGTTCCAGTTCCAGTTCCAGTTCAAGGAGGGCTGGAATCCCCCGGATCGGATCGGATCGGCTCCATCCCCCACCGGGGGCCGGCGCGCACCTTGGTGGGGACCCAGGCAGGCGACGAGGCCTCCGGGCAGAGCGAGCGAGCGCGCCGTAGAGTAGAGGGGGTGCGTGGTCCTCCGGGGGAGGAGCGTAAACCGCCATGCCGACGAGCGGCGGTTTGTGCTGGTGGCGGCGAGGGGATCGGAAAGGGGGAAGACCCTGCTCCCTGCTGCTCCTGCTGGGTTTATCTCTCTGTCTCTCCTCCTCACCGCTCCCGCCGCCGAGTCAAAACAAAAGGTCAAGACTGCTCATGTGATGTGGCCGACGCCCCGCCGGCATTCCGTTTCTTCCAAGCTCACTTTGACTTGAGAGAGCAAACTGTTCCAGCGCCTCGTATGCGTACTACTACTATTGGAATGTTTTTTTCCAGATGAGCATTGGGTTTGTTGGCTACCTTGTATTCAGTGGCCGAGCCAGAAATTTTGTATCACCAGAGGAGTCAAATGCTGTTAAAACTGTTCAGGAAGGGCGAAATCATTAGAAAATCCCAAATGTAAATGCCACACGCCGGCTCTGATGTTTTTTACAACTAAATTTGTCATCTCAAAAGAAAAAAATGCAAAAAAGAAATGAAATTTGACATCCAAAAAGACAAAAACAAACCCAAAAAATAAACTGAAACTTGCCATCCGAAAAAAAGTTGTCATGGTTGACAACTAAAGTTGTCATGGTTGACAACTAAAGTTGTCATCCTCGTTTCACTAAACTTGCCATCAAAAACATTCAAAGTTGTCTTGTATTCGTGCCACACGTGTGGCATTTATCAGGGTCAAAAAAAATTTCAGCAGCAAATAGTCATAACTCCTACAATTGTTCATTAGCAAATATATGTATATTAGGGGTTTGACCAGAGCCGGTCCCCTATCTACTCCGTTGTACTATAATACGTCCGGTGCCATCTAAAGAAAGAAATCATTCGATACTGTTTGGGGCATCTCTAACACCATGCCGCGAAGCTCCTGAAAATGTCAAGATTAACGTGTCCAGATTTTTTTTGTCATCCAACGCGGTGTCGAAAATGTTTTTCAACAATAGAAAGACTTGCGGACACAATAGAAAGAGCATGTCATGCTTTTCAGCAATATAGACTACTCTATTCGTTCACGGATACAAAATGTTTTAAATATTTTAATATGAACTACGTATAGATTAAAAATTAATAAGTAAACACACTAAATGCATCTATACACGCCGGAGTCAAACAAGTTAGAACATTTTACATTACTCCCTTCGTGTTTATATATATATATATATATATATATATATATATATATATATATATATATATATATATATATTTCTTTACCGAGGGAGTATATATTAGAACGGTTTGGACGTAGTGAAAAACTTGCAAGTAAAGTAATATCTGCACCCGAAATCTGACCAGAAGCGGACGCGCACGTGTGTGCAAGTCGCCGACTGACTGCCGTCGCATGAATCTTTCTGCATATGCGGCAGGCACAATCGATCAACGCGGCATTCTATTCGATCCCCGCTTTGGTGTGACGGAACGCGGCGAGGATATTCCTTCCATGTTTTTATGTTTTATTATCCTGCCCATTGGAGGTATCGATCGACGCTGCAGTCTAGCGACGAGAACTGCTTTCTCAACGTGCAGGTTAGTGCTAGGCTGGGAGCTGACAGTAACAGCCTCACCTTTTGCGCATCTTTTTTCTGGCTTGCAATTACGCCTCCGCCCTAGATTGACCCCGTCGCGTTTTGCGTCGCCGATCGGCCGACATATTCCTCGGCGTCACCCTTGGGATTTTTTACCCGTTCGAGACGGAGACCGCCTTCTCCTTTTGACGGGAATTTGAGGCCAGCTTCTCATAACAAACTCTGCTATTATTTGTAAAAAAGCGATGCCAATTTTACAAACTGTGAAGGTTAACTTTCGGGATTTAGGAATAGTGGTGGCCTTTGATCCCCGCTCGACCATCCACCCAAGTTTTTAAAAGGGCTTAAACAAAGGACCGGGTCACTTGGACTAAGAGCGTCTCCAGCCGTTCGGCGCCCACAGGGACAGAAATAGCGCCTCCTAGGGGTCACTCGACGCTATTTTGGCCGTGGGGGCGGTCGGGTTCCCAGCCACGGCCCCAGGTCGGCCTCCAGATGCCCTTTTTTGAATTGAATTTCGGCAAAATCTAGACGAAAAAGACATGAATTTGGCTAATATTTGACGGGTTTTCATTCATACATAATAAAGAAGACATAATAAAACATAAAAAAATACGTCGCCGAGGAGCTTGTAGAAGTCGGTGTAGTCGCCGCCGTCGCCGTTGTCGTCGCCATCGTCGCCCTGCATGCCGCCACCGTAGTCTTTGCTGCACCCCTGACCTGTATCGCCGATACGTGGGGGGTTGGACGGCCCGGGCGCCTCGTCGTCGCTGTCGTCAAGGATGACAACGCCGCCCTCGTCACGGCCGCGGCGCCGACGCTCCATCTCCTGCCGGATGTAGTCGCCCCGCGCCCATTTGAGGCCGGTCTCCTCGGCGGCGGCCATGGCCTCATGCTCCTTCTTCACAGGAAGGAGCGCAGACTCGGTCTTCGGCTTGACGAGGCGGTAGGAGGGAGGAGAAGGGACATGGCCACCCTCGTTGATGACGAGGGCGCCGCCGTGGGTGCGCCGCCCGAGCAGCGTGTCTCGTGGCTCCGACTTGACGGGGAGGAGCGCCGGCGACCCGGACAAACGGGAGCCCAACGAGGACGAGGACGCCAACTCCATTCGCCTTGGCGTCTAGGAGCTGTCGTGGCAGTGAGAGAAGGAGGGGGCGCCGGGTACTCTAACCGCAGCTACTTGCTGGCCTCGATGTGCTCGAGGACGGCTTCGAGGGTGGGCCCGGTGACGCCCCACCATTGTCGCCGCCCCCTCGGAGTTGTGGCGGCCGCGGGGTTCAGCACCGTTCGTGGCAGCCAGTTGGTCGGCATGGCAACGCTCGAAGTACGCCATCCACAGGTTGTGGCTGTCGGCGGCGTACCTCGGCTCCTGACGTGCGTGCTCCGGCAGCGACGACCTGATGCGCGTGATCTCGGTGCGCCGTTCAGCACCGGAGGGCGGCGGTGGCACCGGGATTCCACCGGTGCTGAGCCTCCACGAGCCCGGCACCCGCATGTCAGGCGCTGGGTAGTCTGCCTCGTAGAGGAGACGGGCCTCCGCCTCGTGCAGGTGGTGGCGGGCGAAGCCATTGGCCGCCACTCCATCGCTGGTGAGGGAGTTCCGGACTAGGGGGTGTCCGGATAGCCGAACTATCATCATCGGCCGGACTCCAAGACTATGAAGATACAAGATTGAAGACTTCGTCCCGTGTCCGGATGGGACTTTCCTTGGCGTGGAAGGCAAGCTTGGCGATACGGATATGTAGATTTCCTACCATTGTAACCGACTCTGTGTAACCCTAGCCCTCTCCGGTGTCTATATAAACCGGATGGCTTTAGTCCTTAGGACGAACAACAATCATACCATAGGCTAGCTTCTAGGGTTTAGCCTCCTTGATCTCGTGGTAGATCCACTCTTGTAACACACATCATCAATATTAATCAAGCAGGACGTAGGGTTTTACCTCCATCAAGAGGGCCCGAACCTGGGTAAAACATCGTGTCCCTTGTCTCCTGTTACCATCCGCCTAGACGCACAGTTCGGGACCCCCTACCCGAGATCCGCCGGTTTTGATACCGACATTGGTGCTTTCATTGAGAGTTCCTCTGTGTCGTCACCGATAGGCTCGATGGCTTCTTCGACCATCATCAACGACATAGTCCAGGGTGAGACCTTTCTCCCCGGGCAGATCTTCGTATTCGGCGGCTTTGCACTGCGGGCCAATTCGCTTGGCCATCTAGAGCAGATCGAAAGCTACGCCTCTGGCCGTCAGGCCAGATTTGGAAGTTTGAACTTCACGGCTGACATCCACAGGGACTTGATCCTCGATGGAGTCGAGCCACAGCCGAGCGTGCCGCACTGTCACAGCGAGCATGATTTAGCTCTGCTGCCGGACAGTACCCTGGAGGCCGCACTCGAACCCGCTCCGATGTTCAATTCGGAGCCGGCTGCGCAGATCGAGGACGGATGGCTAGACACCGCCTCGGGAGCTGCAACCTCTATGGCGATAGAGCCAAACACTGATCTTGTCCCTCATAAAGCTCGTGACTCCGAGGTGCCGGACTCCTTGCCGGACTTCGAACCTCCCGCGCCCCCTCCGATCGAATCCGATTGGGCGCCGGTCATGGAGTTCACCGCAGCGGACATCTTTCAACTCTCACCTTTTGGCGACATCTTGAGTTCGCTAAAACATCTCTCGTTATCAGGAGAGCCCTGGTCGGACTGCGGTCAGGACGGTTGGGATGCGGACGACGAAGAAATTCAAAGCCCACCCATCACCCACTTGGTAGCCACTATCGACGATCTAACCGACATGCTAGACTACGACTCCAAAAACATCGGCGGTATGGACGACGATGCCGGAGACGAACAGGAACCAGTGCCTACCGGGCACTTGAAAGCCACCTCATCATATGACATATACATGGTGGATATCCCAAAGGATGGGAATGGCGAAGGAACAGAGGAGGATGACCCCTCCAAGAAACAGCCCAAGTGCCGGCGTCAGCGGCGCCGCTCTAAATCCCGCCACAACAAGAATGAAGATTCCGGCACCGGAGATAACAATACACCGGACAGTGCCGAAGACAACCCACTCCAGCAAGATCCAGCGCAGGAGGATGGAGACGCCAGCCCTCATGAGAGAGCGGCAGAAGAAGAGGTAGAGGATTATATGCCTCCCTCCGGAGACGAAGCAAGCCTCGACAACGATGAATTCGTCGTGCCTGAGGATCCCGTCGAACAATAGCGTTTTAAACGCAGGCTTATGGCCACGACGAACATCCTCAAGAAAAAGCAGCAACAGCTTAGAGCTGATCAAGATCTGCTAGCCGACAGATGGATTGAAGTCCTCGCGGCCGAAGAGCATGAGCTCGAACGCCCCTCCAAAAGCTACCCTAAACGCAAGCTGCTCCCCCGGTTAGAGGAGGAAGCGTATAAACCCGCATCACCAGGAGACAATACGGCTGAACGACCACCCCGTGGTCGCGACAGAGAGGCCTCTAGGCCCTTCACTAGACCCGTACCCTGGCACCGCTCGAAAAGCACAAGACCACAGGGGAACGTTCCGGACTTGCGAGATATATTGGAGGATAAGGCAAGACAATCAAGATCGATCTATGGATCGCGTGGGCGCCCCACGGTACGTGACGACAACCGTCGCGCCGGACACAGTAAGTCCGGCCGGGCCGAACAAAATAGACAAAGCTCTTTTGAGCTCCGTCGCGATATCGCCCAGTACAGAGGCGCCGCACACCCACTATGCTTCACAGATGAAGTAATGGATCATCAAATCCCCGAAGGGTTTAAACCCGTGAATATCGAATCTTACGATGGCACAACAGACCCCGCGGTTTGGATCGAAGACTATCTTCTTCACATCCACATGGCCCGCGGTGACGATCTTCACGCCATCAAATATCTCCCCCTCAAGCTTAAAGGACCAGCCCGGCATTGGCTTAACAGCCTGCCAGCAGAGTCAATTGGGAGATTGGGAAGACCTGGAAGCTGCATTCCTCGATAACTTCCAAGGCACGTATGTGCGACCACCAGACGCTGATGACCTAAGCCACATAATCCAGCAGCTAGACGAATCGGCCAGACAATTCTGGACGCGGTTCTTAACAAAGAAAAACCAAATCGTCGACTGTCCGGATGCGGAGGCCCTCGCAGCCTTCAAGCATAACATCCGCGACGAGTGGCTTGCCCGGCACCTGGGACAGGAAAAGCCGAAATGCATGGCAGCCCTTAGATCACTCATGGCCTGCTTTTGCGCGGGTGAGGATAGCTGGCTAGCACGCAGCAACAACCTCAACAAAAATTCTGGCAGTCCGGATTTCAAGGACCGGAATGGCAGGTCGCGTCGTAACAAAAGCAAACACCGCATCAACAGCGACAATAGTGAGGATACGGCAGTCAATGCCAGATTCAGAGGCTCTAAACCCGGTCAGCGGAAAAAGCCATTCAAAAGAACTGCTCCGGGTCCGTCCAATTTGGACCGAATACTCGACCGCTTGTGCCAGATACACGGCACCCCCGAAAAGCCAGCTAACCACACCAATAGGGACTGTTGGGTATTCAAGTAGACAGGCAAGTTAATTGCCAAAAACAATGACAAGGGGCTGCATAGAGATGACGAGGAAGAGACCCGACCGCCGAACAATAGAGGACAGAAGGGTTTCCCCCCACAGGTGCGGACGGTGAACATGATATACGCAACGCACATACCCAAAAGGGAGCGGAAGCGTGCACTCAGGGATGTATACGCGATGGAGTCAGTCGCCCCGAAGTTCAATCCATGGTCCTCTTGTCCGATCACTTTTGACCGAAGGGACCACCCCACCAGCATCTGCCACGGCGGATTTGCCGCATTGGTCTTAGACCCAATCGTCGATGGATTTCACCTCACCAGGGTCCTGATGGACGGCGGCAGAAGCCTGAACCTGCTTTATCAGGATACAGTGCGCAAAATGGGCAATAGACCCCTCAAGGATTAAACCTACCAAGACGACCTTTAAAGGCATCATACCAGGTGTAGAAGCCAATTATATAGGCTCAGTCACACTAGAAGTGGTCTTCGGATCCCCGGATAACTTTCGAAGCGAGGAGTTAATCTTCGACATAGTCCCGTTCCGCAGCGGCTATCATGCCTTGCTCGGACGTATTGCGTTTGCAAAGTTCAACGCGGTGCCGCACTACACATACCTCAAGCTCAAGATGCCAGGCCCTAGAGGAGTCATCACGGTCAACGGAAACACTGAACGTTCTCTCCGAACGGAGGAACATACAGCGGCTCTCACGGCAGAAGTACAATGCAGCCTCTTAAAGCAATTCTCGAGTCCGGCCGTTAAGTGGCCGGACAAAGCTAAGCGCGCCCGGAGTAACCTACAACAAGACCACCTGGCACATTCCGAGCACGCGTAGCAGTGCGGCCCCAACCCCGGCCCCTGCAAAACGTCCAAACAGGACTCCGTTCGTCAGAGGCCCTGTCTGGCAGCAGACCTGCCGAACTCACGATGCAACAACCAGGGAAGGATAAATGCTACAACGAATATACAGGTGGTCTCCATTACGAGCATTTTTATACACCAATCCGCAGCCTACCCCTGGAGGGGGATACGTTTAACAGTCCCATCCCTTGCTTATCGCACTATTTGTATCGTTCTGCATTCATAGCAGCACTTATTGAATAAAACAATGCAGCACCTTTTTGCTTATAATTGCATTTCTTTTTCATACATATGTTCATTTACGACATGTCGCATCCGTACACTTTGGTACGGCTAAAAACACACCAGGGGCTTATGTTTCCCGCAGCATGGTGTGATAAGTCCGAACACTTTCACAAGTGCGGCACCCCGAACTTATAGCATTATATGCATCGGCTTCGAATCATGTCCTGGGTCAATAGTTGGGTTTGCCCGGCTCCCATGTTTTGGTACCTTACATTCCGTTGTATCGGCTAAGGTAGCACTGGGAGAACCACTGCCATTGCACCCCAGTTGAGCTGGGTTAACGCCTCAGTGGAGAAAGCTAAAACTGACCGTCATGATGAGGCGAGAGCCGGTCGCTGTTCGAGAGGTTTTTGCGAGTCCTTAAAGACTTATGCCGCTTAGAGCGAGGAGCCGGATCTTGTCCGGCCCAGGCGTGGATAGCGCCCCAAATTCGGCCTTCCGAAGACTAGGGGCTTCGCCGAAATTTAAAATTATAGAATTCTATGGCTAAGTGAGAGTGTTCAAGCACTATAAGTCCGGTTGCCTTGTTCGCTGTGTTGAGCGCCTCCCTAGATGGACCCAAAAATGGGAACAAGAGTGCTCAAGTTTATCCCAAACACCCCAGCACTCGTGGCATGGGGGCTGAAGCCGACGACTTGCCATCTCTCAGATTTGATAAACAGCCGCACATAAGGTAATATTTTAAATTAACAAGCGTTGCTTAGCGCATATGAACTAAGTTTTCAGCGCACAGGATAACGAAATGCGGTTCTACTCAAAAATTACATCTTTGGAGCACTCCCCCGCAATAGTGCGGGCACCCTTCAGCACACTCTTATAATACATCTCGGGCGTGCAATACTCCTTTCCCTCTGGTGGCGGGTCCGTCACAAGCTTCTGGGCATCCATCTTGCCCCAGTGCACCTTTGCGCGGGCAAGGGCCCGACGGGCACCATCAATACAGGCGGAGTGCTTGATGACTTCAACCCACGGGCACGCATCCACCAGCCGCCGCACCAGGCCGAAGTAGCTCCCAGGCATAGCCTCCTTAGGCCACAGCCGAACTATGAGGCCCTTCATGGCCTGTTCGGCCGCCTTGTGGAGCTCGACCAGCTGCTTCAGTTGGTCGCTAAGGGGCACCGGATGTCCGGCCTCAGCATACTGAGACCAGAAGACCTTCTCCGTCGAGCTCCCCTCCTCGGCCCGGTAGAATGCGGCAGCATCGGACACGCTGTGAGGAAGATCTGCGAACGCTCCTGGAGAGCTCCGAATTCGGGTAAGCAACAGGTAATTAACACTCACATGCTTACTTTGCATGAAAAATGCCTTACCCGCTGCTATTTTCTTCACCGCCTCAATCTCTTGGAGGGCCTTGTAGGCTTCGGCCTTAGCGGCTTTGGCACTCTCAAGAGCCGTTGCAAGCTCAGACTCTCGAGTCTTCGAGTCACGCTCCAGGCTCTCATGTTTTTTCATGAGATCCTGGAGCTCTTGCTGTACCCCCGCCACCCGCGCCTCCTGCTTTTCTCGCTCGGTGCGCTCCGCGGCCGCATCGCGTTCGGCCGCGGCCACCGCCTCTTTCAGGGTTACCACCTCGTTAGTGGCCCCTGCAATACACACGTTATCCTTGTCATTCTTTTTGCAACCCAAATCCTTTTCTGTAAGGTACAATTTTAATAAGGTGTTACTCACCTTCCTTGTCCTCGAGTTGCTTCTTGGCACGGCCGAGCTCGTTCTCGGACCGCTCGAGGTTTTCCTTCAAAGTATTGACCTCCGCAGTCAGTGCGGCAGAGGTCAGCAGCGCAGCCTGCAAGCCCATATTGACACATTTTTTATGACTCCTGCGTATATCTTTTTAGATCCTCAGTCCGGCTTTTCTTCCCGAACACCGAACCGAGCATCAGGGGCTACTGTCTATGCAGTACCATTTTATACAAATTGAAATTCTTACCTCAAAGCCTGTTAGAAGGCTCCTGCAGGCTTCGGTCAGCCCGCTCTTGGCGAGCTGCACCTTCTGAATCACCGCGCTCATAACAGTGCGGTGTTCCTCTTTGATGGAGGCGTCGTTGAGCGCCTCCAGCAAATTATCCGGCACCTCCGGTTGGACGGAGGCAGCCGGCGTCACGGTCTTGCCCTTCTTGCGAAGGGGTCGCCCGCTGGACTCCGGAGCCACTGTGGGTTCCGGGGCTGAGTCCGGTGCAAAGTCTGGGAGGTTGTCCTGTGACACCTCCGGGGCCTCCGCCTCCTGGTGGGTCCTTTCCTAGGATCCCACCTCGGCATCGTCCGCGGCGCGGGGGGTGGAGGCAGTCGGAAGGGAATCCATATCCGACGCACCTAAGGACCCGCTCGATGAAGCGGGAAGATCATCCTTGGGCGGACTGCAGGGTTGTATGCGGCATTAAAAAGACATTATGTGGCGAAAAGAAAAAACCTTGAAGTTATTCGGGAGTCCGGATACTTACGATCTCGCCAGGGGCTTGGCCCTTGGAGGCCAGTCCTCGTCGTCGTCACTGGCGTTGGCGGAGCAGTCCGGGGGAAGAGTTTTTCCCTTCTTGGACCCCTCGGCCTTCCTTGTTGGGGAGGCCTTCCTTTTCTTCCCTCCCCCCGCTGGGGGAGAGGCTTTCTTCTTCTCCTCCTCGCCTTGGTGGGAGGAGTCGGCCTCGGATTCATCATCCGATAGCACCTGAAAACGGGAACTCTTCCGAGTCCCCGTGGCCTTCTTCTTGGCCTTCTTCTCCGGCACCACGTGGGGTGCCGGAGCCAGCAGCCCCATTAGGCGGGCGTCCGCTGGGTCCTCTGGCAATGGGGCCGGACAGATAGTCCGTTCGGCCTTCGCCAGCCAGTCCTGTCAAAGGTAAAGGGAGTTTAGATCCCGCATAGAGTCAAACTATGGAAAACAAGTGGCAAAATCACTTACCTCGTCAGCTGGACGCTGCGAGCGGAATCCGCGATCTTCGGTAGCGGATGCGGGAGCCTCGGCGCCTTTGAACAGCACCTTCCAGACATCTTCGTACGTAGTGTCGAAGAGCCCGCTCAGAGTCTGGTGCTGCGCCGGATCGAACTCCCACATGTTGAAGCCCCGTCGCTGGCACGGGAGAATCCGGCGGATGAGCATGACCTGGACTACGTTGACAAGCTTGAGCTTCTTGTCCACCAGCTTCTGGATACAGGCTTGGAGTCCGGTCAGCTCCTCCGAATCCCCCCAGATCCGGCCACTCTCTTTCCAGGAGGTGAGCCGTGTAGGGATGCCGGATCTGAATTCGGGGGCCGCTGCCCAATCAGGGTCACGCGGCTCGGTGATATAGAACCACCCCGATTGCCACCCCTTAATGGTTTCCACGAAAGTGCCCTCCAACCACGTAACGTGGGACATCCTGCCCACCATGGCGCCTCCGCACTCCGCTTGGCTGCCCTTCACAACCTTCGGCTTGACACTGAAGGTCTTGAGCCACAAGCCGAAGTGGGGCTGGATGCAGAGGAAGGCCTCGCACACGACGATATACGCCGAGATGTTGAGGATGAAATTCGGGGCCAGATCATGGAAATCTAGGCCGTAGTAGAACATGAGCCCCCGAACAAAGGGATGAAGTGGGAAGCCCAGTCCGCGGAGGAAATGGGGAAGAAATACTACCCTCTCATGGGGCCTGGGGGTAGGGATGAGCTCTCCCTCGTCGGGGAGCCGATGCGCGATGTCGCTGGACAAATATCCGGTATCGCGCAGCTTCTGGATCTGCCCCTCCGTGACGTAGGAGGCCATCCACTTGCCTCCCGCTCCGGACATAGTTGGAGAAGGTTGAGGTGAGAAGTGCGGACTTGGGCGCTGGAGCTCGAGTTCGCGGAGATGGATAAGCCAAGGAGGAAGAAGGCGCAGGTAAAAGGGTTGGATCTTTATCCCCTTATATGGGCGGACAAGAACATGTGTCCCCACCGGCCTGGTAAAACTCGCTTATCTCCCAAGCGTCACAATCAATGGCGCGGTTGGGTTACCCACGTCCGTATTGATGGGAATCCCGGAATAAGGGGAACACGATCTCTGCTTCGACAAGACGTGCCAAGGAAACCGCCTCGCTAAACGCACGGAGGTGGAACAATAAAAACAATTTGAGTAAAGGCTTGGTAATGGCATGACGTCACGCCACAAAATACGTCAGCATATTGAACTTGTGTAATATTATTCTCTCTAGGGTGGTACGTGGAATTTATTTTTGCAAAGCCGGACACTATCCTGGTGTTCACAATCTTCTATAAATTATTCGGAGGAAGAACCTGCCTTGCAATGCCGAAGACAACATGCGCGCCGGACTCGTCATCATTGAAGCCTGGTTCAGGGGCTACTGAGGGAGTTTCGGACTAGGGGGTGTCCGGATAGCCGAACTATCATCATCGGCCGGACTCCAAGACTATGAAGATACAAGATTGAAGACTTCGTCCCGTGTCCGGATGGGACTTTCCTTGGCGTGGAAGGCAAGCTTGGCGATACGGATATGTAGATTTCCTACCATTGTAACCGACTCTGTGTAACCCTAGCCCTCTCCGGTGTCTATATAAACCGGATGGCTTTAGTCCTTAGGACGAACAACAATCATACCATAGGCTAGCTTCTAGGGTTTAGCCTCCTAGATCTCATGGTAGATCCACTCTTGTAACACACATCATCAATATTAATCAAGCAGGACATAGGGTTTTACCTCCATCAAGAGGGCCCGAACCTGGGTAAAACATCGTGTATCGTGTCCCTTGTCTCCTGTTACCATCCGCCTAGACGCACAGTTCGGGACCCCCTACCCGAGATCCGCCGGTTTTGACACCGACAGCTGAGAAAACGTTCGACCATCATTGGCGAAGGAGACAGAGAACCAGGGGCGAAGGAGAGAGGGGGCGTCGGCGGCGAGAGAGGGACGTCGACGCCGAGAGAGAGCGGCTGTGGCAAGTGTGCGACCAACGGCGAGGGAGGTCGGTTTTTATAGCGGCGAGTGGGCGGCAAGCGGGCGACAGCAGTGTGGACACGTGGAGGGGAGGGGGCGGGACGCGCCTTCAGTGCGCCGCCCGTGAATCAATGGAAGGCTGACCGGTGGCAGCCTTTGCATTGATTCCCGTGGGAAAACCGATGCGATGAGGACGACGCAGATTCTCGGCCGGGTCCACCAGGCTTTCGCGCCAAAAACGTTTCCCCCGGCGCCCGCCCCCTGCGTGCCGGGTCCGGCCTGGGTTCGTTGGCGCCAGTTTCGGCCCTAACCGACGAATATTGGGCTTTCTGGAGGCGCGGCTGGGCCGGTTTTTTCAAGCCGGCGTTAAAACATGGGCTCGTGGGGCTTGTTGGG
>NC_041383.1:20742935-20753706 GCF_002162155.2 Triticum dicoccoides
ATGCTCTAAACAATGCTATTCTTGTGTTTCAGTAGCAATAAAGTGATCCGCTTTTTGCAAATGACACTGTGTAGCTTTGCGGATTCAGTAGCCTTTGATCCCCACTCGATGATCCAAGGATCTGGGTCAAATCTAAACCAACTCCCAACACCTTTCTTATCTCTCGAAAAAAAGTCTCTCAAGAATTGGATTACATTCATAAATTTGATAGGATTTGAGTTTGAAGATTCCAATTTCAACATTTTTATGTGGGTGTCACATGAGAATAGAAAATTATTCATCCTGTGAATTTAGAAAGAGATAAAACAAAGTTCCAAATCAAATTTTGGATTAAACGATGCTATTCTTGGGTTCTTGTGCCAAGAAAGAGATGCCACTTCTAGTCTTCTATAGATGCCGCCGAGTTCACATCGATTCTTGGGTTCTTGTGCCAAGAAAATAATACTGAATGTGGGATTGACTTCCCCATAGAAGGAAACAAGTTTCGTCACTGTGGAGTGAACGTAAAAGTCAAGTTCTCGTTGTTTAAAAATCAGGATGCTAAAATATGAAAATCAAACTAATCATCATGCAATTTGAATAGTAGGTTCACGCGAGCCGTGGAAGCCTAAATTAAATTCACCCTGTTTGATATTAAAATCCGAAAGGAATATGTCCAATTTCACAATCTTTAATGGTAGACATATGTGAATGCAACTGGTGGTGATGCGCGCCCCTTAGCTCCGCCACCGAGCCACATATGTGAAGGCAACTTGTTGCTTCTCCAGGTGCTTTTATAGAAAAATATCAAGGACCTTCGGAAAAAAAAAAACCTCCGCAAAAAAAGAAAAATATCAAGAAACACAAGAACTCTCCCTATGATACTCATGGTGGCCAAGCTAAACCTCCAAAACTGCACAAACTTAAACTCTCCCTAGTTAATTAAAAAACCGATCAATAAACCTAGCCTCGGAATAAGCCACCAAATTCTCGAGAACCAACTTACTGCAAAGTCTGCAAACCAGCATCTAGCTCCAAAAGGTGGAGAACATATGCTAACGTGGTTATTAAAAAAGCTACTACGTGATTGTGAGATCAAAACAAGTCATTCTTTCTGAAGATAAAGGCAGATCAGCAAATAAATTACTCTAAGATGGAAAGTCAAGTCTCTATATAAAGCTTAAATCCTAGTAACACTTAGGCCCCTAAAGTTTTTGAATATCAAAGCAGTCATCAAAACCTCTAATTCCAGCACCGAAAAGTCGAATGCCTCCGTGACAATGACATCCTGGTGGGAACACCAAGAAATTGGAGAGCCCCGAGCACATAGCAGTTAGAGAAGGTAGCTTCCGCGAAGCCCGTAGGGGAAGGAGAGATAATTCGTATAGAAAAAAAAAACGAACTTACATCCACACGCATCAAATATTGGAGGCATGGCGAAGGTCTCACCGTCACGAGTAGGATGGTTCAGGTGGATCGCGAATGAGACGTGTGGGCCTGTGGGAAGTGAGCATCCGCTTTTAGAACAACTTCAATGGAGCGATCCATTTCGTCCGCGGCCGTCCGTTTGGATCGGCGCGAACAGCCGTCCGTTTGGATCGGCGCGAACAGAAAAGGCGGCCCAATGCGCCGACCCAAACGGACGCGCGTCCGTTTTTCGTCCGCGGGCGATTCATTTCCGGTCCATTTTTGAGCCTGATTTGCGTCGGCGCAGACAGGAGACGGACGCGCGCGCGTCTACTCCTGTCCCCGGGCCCGCTGGTCTGTGGCACATTGGCCTTCCTCCCCCGGCCAACAAGCAACCCTCACCCCCCGCCTCCTCCGTCACCGACGCTGCCGCCCATTTTTGCGGCGACTCTTTCAGCTGCCGCCGCTTCCACATCCGCCCAGCAACGCCGCCCCTGTCCCCAGTCGCCCGCCGCCGCCGGGGAGCAAACTAGTTTTCGTCGCCGCTTCCCCCACCGCACAGCCACCCGCGACCAAGAAGACGCCTCGCCGCCCCCGCTACATACGACCGGCATGCTCGTCGGACGCCGTCACACTCGTCGGACGCCGGCTGGGCAGCTAGCTGGTCTGTGGGCGCCGCGTCTCCCCTCGCCGGCCGTCTCCTTTTTCGACGCCCGCAAGCTGTTCGACAGTTTGCCAAGGTACGAAAATGGACTCCGCCGACGAGTTCTTTTTCCACAATTTCATTTGCGACTCCGACAATTCGTCGTCCGACGACGAGGAGGAGATATTGGCTGCCATGTTGGTCCATCACCACCTCAACAACCAGCGGCCGTTGTACCGTGGCTCCATTCCGGACCACCTTCCGGCGTTGAATCATAACCGAGAGAGCGGGCATTTCCTTCTCTGGAAGGACTACTTTGATACAACAAACCCATTGTTCAAACATCACAAATTCCACCACCGGTTCCGTATGAGTAGGCATGTTTTCAACCGTATTAGAGAGGGAGTGGTCGACTATGATGACTACTTCGAGTGCAAAGAGGATGCTGTCGGCAAGATTTGTTTCTCCTCTTACCAGAAATGCACTGCCGCCATCCGAATGCTTGCATACGGAGTGCCCGGTGATCTCATTGACGAGTACGTCCGTATGAGCGAGTCTACATGCCTAGAGTCCCTGTATAAGTTCTACAAGGCTGTGATTAGTTTGTTTGGCTCTGAGTACTTGAGAGAGCCGACAACTGCAGATACAACCCGTTTGTTGGTGATGAATGCTAGCAGGGGCTTCCCGGGGATGCTTGGCAGCATAGACTGCATGCACTGGGACTGGAAGAACTGCCCTTCTGCTTGGCAAGGGCAGTATAAAGGGACATGTCAGGGCTTGCACTGTCATACTAGAGGCCGTGGCGTCTCAAGATCTCTGGATCTGGCACTCTTTCTTTGGCATGGCTGGATCACACAATGATATCAACATGCTTCAACGATCGCCGGTGTTTGCTAGGCTTGCCGAAGGCAACAACCCACCGGTGAACTTTACTGTCAACGACCACAACTACGACAAAGGGTACTATTTGGGTGACGGTATCTATCCTCAGTGGACCACTATTGTAAAGACAATACCCAACCCTGTTGGAGAGAAAAGGAAAAGATTTGCCCAAGAGCAAGAGAGTGCTAGAAAGAATGTCGAGCGTGCCTTTGGTGTTTTGCAATCTCGATGGGGCATCGTTCGGTATCCTGCTAATACTTGGAGCACGCAGAAACTATGGAAGATGATGGCTGCTAGTGTGATCATGCACAATATGATCGTAGAAGACGAGCGCTCGGAACGTCTGTACGATCAAGACTTTCAGTTTCAGGGTGAGAATGTTGTGCCTGAGTATAGAGTAGCGGCAACATTTGAGCAGTTCACTCAGTTTCATGAAGACATGCGTGATTGGGAACTCACGTGCAACTGCAAAATGATTTGGTTGAGCATATGTGGACTCATGTTGGCAACCAATAGATGCATCTATTTTTATTTGTTCGTAAAACTATGTGAAACATTTTTATTTTTATTTGGCATGTAAAAACTATACTATTTATTTGGGCGGACTATTTTGTTTGTTAAAATTTTTCATTTCACAATATGTTGAATGCAATGCAAAATTAGGCGACCAGCCGGCCACGTGTGCACATATGGGTTGGTGCGTTGAGCGCGCTGTCGACCCATATGAAAAACAGGGCGGACGCCGGACGGTCGGCCGATCCAAACGGACAAAAATGGACGAAATCACCGTCCGTTTAGGTCGGCCGGTTGGAGCTCTGGCATCCGCTTTTAGTTCTAGAAATTGTCCTCTATCTGACACATTTCAGCACGTACGTAATTGCGACAGATCATGGGGTCGAGAACTCAAAGACACGTCCGTCCGTCCGTCCGAGAACCATCTCGGGTTGGGGTTGGGCGGCAGTGGGCAGCGGACACGTCCAAAGAGGGCGTGCGATCCCTTTGGGTGGTAGTTTCGCAACCCCCTCTGAGCGTGCCACTGCCGCCTGGCCCTGCCGTGTTGAGACTGTTTTCTTCTTCTGAGGCCCGTCCCTTTTCTCCGCCGTCTGGACCTCCTCGGGAGCGCTCCTGCACCCAGCGCCGCCCCTCCTGTCCTCCGCCTCCCCGGACGCAGTCGGAGTGATCCCCCGCGCAGCGCAGCGAGCAGGAGCCGCCGCCGCAGCCGGGACGACCGGCTTGGAGTTGGAGGTGCCCCCCGCTTCCCCTTTCGCCGTTTCCATTTTGGGGGATTTTTGTTGGGTTTTTGTGGGGGTTGGGAGAGGGAGCTCTCGCCCGTTTACGAAATCTAGCGCTGGATTGGTCAGATCTATGGGCCCCGGCCTAGTCCTTACTCCTTGTTGCTGCGTCAGTTCATCCATCTCATTATCTTGTACTAGTAAGACTGATTTTCTGTCTCAGGGAGGAAGGATCGAACTCCGGGGAGACGGGAGGGGAGGGGGGATTGTCCGTCGGCGACCAAGGGGCGGGTCGACTGTTCGACAGTCCGAGCTGTTTACTGGGCACTACCAACCCTGCTTATCTGGGGGTTCCATGAACCAAGCTGTTGCGATGCAACATCTCGCAGAGCAGATATGCAGACTGAGGCTATGGGACAGGGGCGAGGTGTGTGCTGCTACCAAGAACCTCCTCCGGTCCATCGAGCAGCCCCCCTACTCGATCCAGGCAGACACAGTCTGCTGTTACTCCCTCAGCAGGTGCCACTCCGGAAGCAGCAGCCTTGACGGCTATGCATCTAGTGACGGCGGCGACACTCCAACTCCAACCAGCAGCAACGGGCGGCAGCTTCACTATCCGTCACATGCCCACATGGACCCTGGCTCCGTCCGACTCATCTTGCCGGGCTCTTTGGCCCAGCTAGAGGACATTATCTGCAATTGTCAAGTGGCCTTTGGACCTGATTACAAACAAGTGCTACTCCAAGCATTCTCGGCCAACTCACATGCATGGAACAGGTAACCCCACAGCTTTATCACTAAAGATGGTAAATTTTGGCATCATGTATTCCTTTTTTTTTCTTCCCACACACAAAATATATTCCTTTTTTCTTTACTGTTATGACATTGCAGCAAAATAACGAGTGCCAAATACTACCTCCGTCCGGAATTACTTGTCAATGATATGAATGTATTTAGATGTATTTCAGTAGTAGATACATCTGTTTAAGCGACAAGTAATTCCGATCCGAGATAGTAGTAAAGAGCCTAAAGGAAGTTTGAGTACTCCCTTCGTCCAAGTTTATTAGGCCCGTGAGCAGCATAAGAGCATGGTTAATAATATAGCCAACAATTGGCTATATAAACATGACATGTCATCAAGAGTTAGCATTATTAATTATTCATACAATAAAGTTGGCTATAAGGGTAGAACTTTTTTTTTAACTTTCTCTCTCTATCTTTTACCTCACATTAAATGCTTATATCTAGGAGCTCGCGTAGGGGCTGGCTTTTGCATGTTAGCCCACTCCATCACTTTTTTCTTGTCTCTCTCCTGCACATAGGCAAAAGTGCCATGTAAGCGGACTTAGACTGGCCATAGTGGAGAGTATACACTAGTAACATACACGCTACCCTAGGCTATGTTACTACTCCCTCCGTTTCTTTTTAGTCTGCATATAAAATTTGCTCAAAGTCAAACTTTGTAAAGTTTGACTAACTTTGTAGGAAAAAATATCAACATCTACAATAATAAAGCTATATGAGATGTTAATTTCATATTGTGAATCTTGATATTTTTTCCTATGAACTTAGTCAAAGTTGACAAAGTTTGACTTTGACCAAATTTTATATGCAGACTAAGACTAAAAAGAAACGGAGGGAGTACCTCCATATATAGTGGGTAGTAACATATGTGGTGTCATGCAAAGCTTCATTTATTAGGTTATAGACTCATATTGTCTTGGGATATGTGATGTTACGGTAACTAGCTAAGTTACTTAATTTACTTCTCTCATTAACTCATTGCCACATAGACAAATTTGCTGAGTTGGACCCGATGTTACTCTTGAAGCTTCTCCCACTATGGCCAGTCTTATAGCCCACTATTGTACTTGCTCTAAGCATGTCCCTTCATATTAGGCCCCGTAATTAAGTCGCGTTGGAAACACATATTTTCCCTTGGTCTTCCTTCTGTTCCTGCGCTGGATGGTTATTTAAGAGCAGTAAAATTCGTAGCACATAAATATGCCCAGCATGCAGCCAATGCATACGGAGCATGCATGTCCAGGAGCAGCCGCTGTAGTTAATTTACCTAAGTCAAACCGTCCTCGCGCTTTAATTTGATGTGAAATACGAGATTTTTAAGGGGACTACTTTGTGTGCCTTGGTTCTAGTGTTTTGGTCTTTAGGCCCAATAAACCCGGATGGAGCGAGTACATAGATAGAATAGACTGGGACTGCCAATGTACAATACAGCTTACCAGCAAAGAATACCAGCCTGTCTACATAGACTCGCTAGAAATTTTCAATATATGCTTTCCCCTGTTCCTTCAGTAAGGACATTTCTCTTGTTGAATCATCCTCTATTTTGAATTTTTGCTCTGCACTGTTTGCTGCTATAATGTATTGACATTTTGTGCATTTTTTTTCCAAATCTCTTTCATGCTTGTATTAATTGGACCATGCCAATGTATTGTAATAGCTGTGCTTCTCTGTGGCCCAACGGATCACATATCCCTCTCAGTCAGTAGAGTACTTACAGTTTTGCCCTGAAGTTAAAAACACCAAGCTCTGTATTCTCGTTATGACCACACATCACTGACCTTTTAGTGATTATATATATCTTTTCCTCTTTCGAAACTCCCAAATAAATCATCTGAACTCTTGGGAAAGGTAATACTCGAACTAGAAATTATGTTTCCAAAACAACTAGCATGGTGCCCCATGCAAAGACGCGGGCAACATCTGATTAGTGCATTTCACCTTTGTGATACAAGGTTACATACGCTTAATATGCTATTTGAAGATGACATGGTTTTGTGAAAGCCACTAAAAGTTCTTTGATTTATAAAATGAACTATAATAGTGAAAGGAAATTATTAGTTCTCAGTTTCAATGTATGTATTTCTTCTGCTTCACTCTATATCCTTAGCGTACTATACACAAATTAAGAGAGCATGAATTTGTAGAACTTAAATGAGAAATCATCATACATACATGTACTCAAACAGAAGGTGCATAGAGTGAAAATAATACAGTAATGAATTATGTGTGAAGACTGAGTGCCATTTAGTTTGTGGAACATCCATTTGAATGTCGCACTCACCTGGTTCATATACTAGAGAAATCTCACTTTGAAATGAACATCCGAGAGAGTTTGGTCCACAATTCTATTTTGTCAACAATGATGTTGCTGGTGTTTTTGAAGAAGCGCATGGCTTTTTTATGTATATTTGTTTCGGTGATAACATGATTCTTGAAAAAGAAATGTTGATGTTTTGAAATGGGTTACAAATTAGAAACAAAATCGCAAGTTTTACATATCCAAGTCTTTGTCATCCACTTATCTTGCTCTCTTTATGTCTACTGTCCTTCACCACCTGCATGCAATGCCTCTTTCTTCAACCACTTCAGGCTCATGGATGACCCAGCATGGTATTGACACTAAAGCGCCTCCAACATCGATTTCTTAATCGCTGGTCTCTATGACGAGGACAATCTTTGTGAACTGAGTAGAGCTTTCATTGATTGGGGTATAATGATACTTCAGTTCCCCGATCATCGGGACTGGCAACATATCCAAGGATTTGGTCTTTGTATAGCCACAGTGTGACCAATCATTTTAGAGCAACTTCCAAAAATATGTATATCTCCTGCTCTTCTGTGTCCCAGCACATTATAGTACAATTTAAGCAATTTCCAAATTCTGAAAAGTTCTACTTGTTTTGACATTCTCTATAACATAAGAATTGTACTGGAAGTACAATTTCTGTTTTTTTATGATTGTACTCCCTCTGTCCCAAAATAAGTGACTTCAAAGTTGTACTAAAGTTAGTACAAAGTTGAGACACTTATTTTGGGACAGAGGGAGTATTATAAATACATCAAAGGCGCCTTTGCTTTATTTTGAATTCTCCCAGGGTATTTTAATTAGTTTTGTCATTTGGTTGATAGTTTGGTTAACATATTTTTATTTAAGTTTCTCCAGTTAATCTTGTTAGTTAGTTGTTCTTTTATGGAACACATTTTCATTTAATTGTATCCAAAATACATTTTTAAGAATCGATTTAGTTGTGAATAATTTTTTGATCCGAAGGTATAATAAAATCATGGACTTTGAGGTGAAAAATTATGTTGGAGACATATATTGCATTGCATCTAGCAGTTACATTCTAATAATGTATATGGTGGCAATTAAACCTATTCAAGCTCTCCTAGCACAAATAAACAGAAAAATATTCTGACTGCCTGTGTTGAACGTTATAGTTTTTGTTCTTGGATAGTCACGCCGACACACCCAACTTGGCCTGCGCTATCTCTTCTTCTTTCAGTTTGTGTGCCCTCTTTGGCGCATCCTCAGCCCACACTGCACTTCACCTTGCACCTTGTTCCGCGTCTGTCGTCCGCAGCTTACTACTGGCACCTTTCAAGGTCACAACAATCTTGTGTTGATCATGTACTGAGGGATCTCATGTGGAGCAACAGTCTGGTAGGATTTCAATGGGTTGAACAAAATACCCACCATTATAAGATTAAAAGATACGCTGTATGAGACTATTAAAAGATATAGTGGCTGTGGTCTGTTTAGGCATAGTTATGAAGATCTAGTGGCTGTGATATGTTGGGTACAGTTATGAAGATCTAGAGGCTTTGATTCCTTAATAAAGAAGAGGGCCCACTGTCTGAAGGACAGATTTTTGTGTGTGAGAATTTTAGTGATTTCTCTTCGTTTTTATCCATTTTGTGTTTTTAGTATATAGCCGAAATAGATAGATAAAGCAGAAACTTCAGGTCAGACAACACGAAATCAGTATCATCAATGTAGCAGAGGAGAAATACTAATGATGAATAAATTTTATGCATTATATGGCCTGCAAATTGGAATTTTTAGTAATGCATGTATATGGAGGCGTTAGCTGCTTTGTTTTGCTGTATTTGCTAACCTTTTTTGTCATTTTAATATGGGTTTGTTTGTACCTGTATGTGCTTTTGGATCCTAAAAGAATATATTCTTTGACCTAACCTCAAATGCTTGTGACAGTTGACTGTTCACAATATCATCATTTACATGCTAATCAACCAACTCTATTGTCTTTCGAATGGTCCGAAATATTGTTAAGTACTCGGGCTGATGTAGTTTGTGTTGAAAAGTGACCTATGACTGCAGACTTTTGCTGTTTATGGAAATTTTTAAATATATATAGCATGTAATGTTTACCTTGACACAAAAAAATGACTACACTAACCAAGATGAAACTGGTTGAGCTACTAAATCAAGTAAATTCCTGAATGCTTTGCAAGCATTTTTATGATTTGTATAGAAGTCTTGTTACTTGGCAGTTCTAATCTGAAAGCACAGGTTAAGGAGTTCTGTAGTGAATAATGAATTCTGTGGTACTCTGTAAGGGTCCAAAATGATCTCTGTAAATATACAGTCTCTTGTGATGCTAGAACATTTATGTATCCGTAAGAATACTGGCTCCTCAAATGTTTCATAAATGGCTAAAATATTTGTACTCACAGTTCAAGCTCGCTTTTTGTGTAACAGGTTTTTCTATGAACCGGACATACCATTGGTTCTTTGTGGAAGAACAGTGGATCCTTCTGAGCGTACAGAAGAATTGACCACTATGTTGAAAATCAACACCCAAGTCCTCTGTTTGATGCAACAGCAGTTATGTGAGCAGAGTCGATCATTTGAGGAGTTAAAAATAGGCTACTTTGCGCAGTTTGCAAAGTGCCCTATCAAGGAGCTCTTGGAGATTGCAGTCTGTCTTAGCGAGGCAGTGTGGCCTCCCACTCGTATTCCTCCAATGCTGCTTGCCTGTGAGGCACTTAAGGATGTCTTTCCTCTTATAGAAAAGCTTCCTTCCAGTGAATCTGGTGACTGCCTTTCCAATATTTCGCACAACATGAGAGAGGCTTTCAGGAGATTAATGGACCATACCAATCACCACATAGAATCCAATATGAAAAAGCATCAGGATGACATTATTCATCCAATGACATGTTTCCTCATATGCTCAGTGAGATCCTTCCGCAGTCACAGAAATTTAGTGCAATCCACTCTTGCCCCTGGTGATGACTCCAACTCATTTGGCCATCTTCTGCATGACGTGATTACCTGCTGGAAATCTGGGCTCACTGAGTATGCAAACATATATCACGCAGATGTGCAGCAGCGATGCATTTTCGTATTGAACAACACATACCATTTTAATAGGAAGACAGATGGCCTGTTGAATGAGTTGCTATCTGATGGGCAGATTGTTGAGCAGCATGATAATGAGTTCAAGTTACTCTTGAAGAGATATACAGATGAGGCCTGCACTCCGGCCAAGTCTTGTTTAAGTCGCAGCTGCTGCTGGTGGTGGGGCAGTCAGCGTCCATCCTTGGCCGCGTTTACTTTGAAATTCAATGAGACTTTTGATCGTCAGAGAACTTGGAAGGTTCCCGATGTTGCCCTACGGCAGGATCTGAGAGATAGCATAGAGAAGTGCATCCTGTCAGACTACACAAGGTGTCTCGAGAACTGTTCAAGTTCGGGGCTGTTTTGTTCATGCTTGCAGATAGATTCAGCAGGGAAGATATATACCACTGAGAGCTTGCAAACAACGGTGCAGAGCTTATTTGAAGGATGCTGACGTAC
>NC_041383.1:20753894-20754923 GCF_002162155.2 Triticum dicoccoides
TCTTTGAAGGGTTTGACGTCAGTTCCTTTTCTCCTTGTTGTAACAATTGTGCATAGTTGTGATTGTATAGTTGAGATTACCAGAAGAACAATACGTATAGCACCATTTTTGTACTTCTACCCGCTCTGTGAAGAAGATGAGGAGGAAGAAACTTGGCATGGAGTTGAAGGTAGCTTTCATTATGTTAAATGATTACTTGTTTGTATTTCTCGTAGTATGATGTCTTCCTATCATCATATGCTGGTTCTGTTCGCTACCCTCTCGGTAGGTAACTATCCCCAAAATTAAGGTTTTCTTTTTCCATTTCATATCTGTGCATGAATGACATTGTGTTTTTTTATTAATGGCATCAGGTTTATGAGGGAAAATAGATACACAGGTAGCAGCAGCTGCATGGCCAGTAATTCCCAGGCACCGTTACCGCCACACTGAGGGAAGGCTAAGAACAGCTCTGATACCCGATTATATTGTTGAGATGTGATCCCATATTGTCGCCGGGAGGAGACACCTGGCACCTCACATTTCGGGATTCACAGTTGAAGAGGAGATTTTTGCTATCTTCGAGCATCTCTAGCAGACCCTGTATAAAGCAGCGACCTGCAAAATATCCGTCAAAATACGGGTCGGCGTTGAAAATCCTGCCCGACCTGACCCGTAAACACGCTCTGACGCGTAAAAACTTTTAAGGGGTGCCGCAAATTCCCATCCCCAACCCGCGAAAACGCAGGTTTCTGCACCACCGCTACGGTGCCCCGTATCCCAGAAAAGCGGTTGGCGGGTGGGACATTTCAGCCCGCGCTCTTTCCCCACCTCTTTCTGCCGCCGCTCGCCATTGATTCTGCCCGTTCACCGATGGTGATTCCGGCCAAATCTGCGGGCGGAATCGCGCCGCGGGGGCGCCCCTACCCTCTTCCACCGAGCCGCTGCCCCGGCTCCCCGGATCCGCCAATCCGAGTCGCCCCTAACCGCCGTCGCTGCCCGGGATCCACCGCCATGAACCGCCCCTAGTCGTTGTCGCCACCTCCGCAT
>NC_041383.1:20755122-20758100 GCF_002162155.2 Triticum dicoccoides
TGAGTATGTACTTGTGCTTGTGTCGTTCGGTATGCATAGTTATTTAACGCGGCGCACGTGTTTGTGAATTTAGATGGAATTGAGCCCGTGCGAGAAGTTTTTGCTAGACGATTCGTCTGATTCGGACGACTCGGATGTTGAGATGCTGCTTGTCAACTACCGCCAGCAGACGTTGGTGATAGCCCTTGCCGTCAAGGAGCACGAAGATGAGAACTGAAAGAGGCGGCGAGGATCGACCGTCGGACGTCTTTGCATTCCTCGAAATCGCCATCTTGGGAACGAGATGTTGCCGCAAGACTACTTCACGGACAATCCAACATATGCGCCGCACCTCTTCCGAAGAAGGTACCGAATGCATTGATCCTTCTTTGTGAAAATTGTGCAAACTTGCGAGGCCAATTGTCGGTATTTTACTCAAAGAAGAAACGTCGCGGGCCTGAAGGGATTTAGTGCATATCAAAGAATCTCGACAGCTATGCGGGTAATTGCATACGGCATTCCGGCTGACTATGCCGATGAGTACCTTCGCATTGGTGAAGATACTACAATTTAGTCAGTGCGTAGGTTTGCCAAAGTGATCATTCGTGTCTTTGGTCCTGAATATCTACGGGCACCCAACGAGGAAGACACAAAAAAATTGATGGCATCTAATGATATAAGAGGTTGGCCTGACATGCTAGGTAGCATAGATTGTATGCAGTGGACTTGAAAAAATTGCCCAAATGCATGGCAGGGAATGTATTGTGGCAAGTCTCGTGATGCCACAATTGTGCTGGAGGCCGTAGCATCCGAGGATTTATGGATTTGACATTGCTTTTTTGGTATGCCTGGTACTCTCAATGATATCAATGTGCTGCAACAGTCTCATTTGTTTGTTAGGCTTGCTAGTGGTGATGCTCCTTCTTGCAACTACACTATAAATGGGCATGAATACACAAAGGGGCACTATCTTGCAGATGGTAAATACTCTCCTTGGTGCACATTTGTCAAGAGCATCAAAGACCCCCAAACTAGGAAACAATGTGAATTCACAAGGGTACAAGAGGCAGCCCGAAAAGACATTGAAAGAGCATTCGGGGTTTTGCAATCTAGGTTTGCCATTATTCGTGATCCTGCTCGTTTTTAGGACAAGCAAACCTTGAAACATATCATGATGATACGTCTCCATCTTATCTATAATTTTTGATTGTTTCATGCCAATATTCTACAACTTTCATATACTTTTGGCAACTTTTTATACTATTTTTGAGACTAACATATTGATCCAGTGCCCAGTGCCAGTTCTTGTTTGTTGCTTATTTTTTGTTCGCTGAAAATCCATATCAAACAAAGTTCAAATGCGATAATAACTTATGGAGATTATTTTTGGAATATATGTGATTTTTGGGAATTGGAATCAACGCGAGACGATGCCCGAGGCAGCGACATGGTAGGGGGCGCGCCCTGGGACCTTGTGGCCACCCCGTAAGGAGGTTGGTGCCCTTCTTCGGCCGCAAGAAAGCTAATATCCGGATAAAAATCATGTTAAAATTTTAGCCCAATCGGAGTTAGGGATCTCCTGGAATTTAAGAAACGGTGAAGGCCAGAATCTAGGAGTGCAGAAACAGAAGGAAACAGAGAAACATATCCAATCTCGGAGGGGCTCCCGCCCCTCCGCTGCCATGGAGGCCATGGACCAGAGGGGAAACCCTTCTCCCATCTAGGGGGAAGGTCAAGGAACAAGGAGGGGGGCTCTCTCCCCTCTCTCCCGGTGGCGTCGGAACGCCGCCAAGGCCATCATCGTGATGGCGATCTACACCAACAACTTCACCGGCAGCATCACCAACTCTCTCCCCCTCTATGTAGCGGTGTAACACCCCTTCTCCCCGCTGTAATCTCTACTTAAACATGGTGCTCAACGCTATATATTATTTTCCAGTGATGTATGGCTATCCTATAATGTTTGAGTAGATCTGTTTTCCCTATGGGTTGGTTGATGATCGTGAGTGGTTTGAGTTGCATGTTTTATTATTGGTGCTGTCCTATGGTGCTATCCTTGTCGCGCAAGCATGCGGGATCCCCGCTGCAGGGTTTGCAATATGTTCATGGTTTGCTTATTGTCTGCGTTGCGGGGGTGATAGCGGCCTAAACACGGATAAGTGGGTTATGGCGTGTGGGAATAAAGAGGACTTGATACTTTAATGCTATGGTTGGGTTTTACCTTAAAGATCTTTAGTAGTTACAGATGTTTGCTAGAGTTCCAATCATAAGTGCATATGATCCAAGTAGAGAAAGTATGTTAGCTTTGTTGGGGAACGTAGCATGCAATTTCAAAAAAAATCCTACGCTCACGCAAAATCTATCTAGGAGATGCATAGCAACGAGAAGGGGAGAGTGTGTCTACGTACCCTCGTAGACATAAAGCAGAAGCGTTTGGCAATGCGGTTGATGTAGTCGAACTTCTTCTCTTTCTGACTGATCAAGCACCGAACGTATGATACCTCTGAGTTCTGCACACGTTCAGCTCGATGACGTACCTCAAACTCTTCATCCAGCAAAGTGTCGAAGAAGTAGATGAGTTTCGTCAGCATGAGGCGTGGTGACGGTGATGGTGAAGTGATCCATGCAGGGCTTCGCCTAAGCACTACGAGAATATGACCGAGGGTGTAATCTGTGGAGGGAGGCGCTGCACACGGCTAACATATATTGTTGTGTGTTCTAGGCGCCTCCCCTCTTCATATATATAGGTGGGAGGGAGAGGGAGCAGCCAAGGGGGCGCCCCAAGTAGGCTGAATCCTACTTGGGGTTCCTCCCCAATTCGCCCCCCTTTCCTTTTTGACCGGAGGGGAAGGAAAGAATAGGGAGGAGGGAAGGAAGGGGGAGGCCGAATCCCTCCCCTTCCTTCTCTTTTCCCCTCTTTCCTTTCTCCTCTGGTGCGGCCCATATGGGGGGTGCAGCAGCCCCTGCTGGCTGTTGTGTTTCCCCTCTTGGCCCATTAG
>NC_041383.1:20758344-20780377 GCF_002162155.2 Triticum dicoccoides
GTACCCAGTACACTCCGGAACACTTCCGATGTCCGAATACTATCGTCCTATATATCAATCTTTACCTCTCGACCATTTTGAGACTCCTCGTCATGTCCGTGATCTCATCTGGGACTCCGAACAACATTCTGTCACCAAATCACATAACTCATATAATACAAAATTGTCATCGAACGTTAAGCGTGCGGACCCTACGGTTTCGAGAACTATGTAGACATGACCGAGACACCTCTCCGGTCAATAACCAATAGCGGAACCTGGATACTCATATTGGCTCCTACATATTCTATGAAGATCTTTATCGGTCGAACCATAATGACAATATACATTATTTCCCTTTGTCATCGGTATGTTACTTGCCCGAGATTCGGTCGTCGGTATCTTCATACCTAGTTCAATCTCGTTACCGGCAAGTCTCTTTACTCCTTCCGTAATACATCATCCCGCAACTAACTCATTAGTCACTTTGCTTGCAAGGCTTATGATGTGTATTAACGAGAGGGCCCAGAGATACCTCTCCGATACTCAGAGTGACAAATCCTAATCTCGATTTATGCCAACCCAACAAACACCTTCGGAGATACCTATAGAGCATCTTTATAATCACCCAGTTACGCTGTGATGTTTGATATCACATAAGGCATTCCTCCGGTATCGGGGAGTTGCATAATCTCATAGTCGAAGGAATATGTATTTGACATGAAGAAAGCAATAGCAATAAAACTGAATGATCATAATGCTAAGCTAACGAATGGGTCTTGTCCATCACATCATTCTCCTAATGATGTGATCCCGTTTATCAAATGACAACACATGTCTATGGTTAGGAAACTTAACCATCTTTGATCATCGAGCTAGTCTATTAAAGGCTTACTAGGGACACGGTATTTTTTCTATGTATCCACACATGTATCAAGTTTCCGGTTAATACAATTCTAGCATGAATAATAAAAAATTATCATGAAATAAGGAAATATAAAATAACAACTTTATTATTGCCTCTAGGGCATATTTCCTTCAGTCTCCCACTTGCACTAGAGTCAATAATCTAGTTGCCATGAGATTTAACACCAATAGTTCACATCTTTATGTGATTAACACACATAGTTCGCATCGCCATGTGACTGATGTTTTCTTGAACTACGTCGGTATTTCCCTAAAGAGGAAGGGATGATGCAACACAACAACGATAGGTATTTCCCTTAGTGATGAGACCAAGGTTATCAAACCAGTAGGAGAATCACGCAATACCATGTAAACAGCCCCTACACACAAAGAACAAATACTTGCAACCCGACGTAAGAGAGGGGTTGTCAGTCCCTCACAGGTAAAAAGATAGGTAAAATTGTAGTAGATTGAATAAATAGATCTCGCGGAAACACGAGATAAAATAAATTACTAAAAATTGCAACAAGGTATTTTTGTATTTTTTGGTTTAATAGATTTGAAAATAAAAGAAAATAAAAATAGACCGCGAAGGCAAATATATTAAAGAAGAGACCTGGGGGCCATAGGTTTCACTAGTGGCTTCTCTCGAGAAAAATAGCAAACGGTGGGAAAACAATTACTATTGGGCAATTGATAGAACTTCAAATAATCATGACGATATCCAGGCAATGATCATTATAGAGGCATCACGTCCAATATTAGTAGACCGACTCCTGCCTGCATCTACTACTATTACTCCACACATCGACCGCTATCCAGCATGCATCTAGTGTATTAAGTTCACGGAAAAAGGGAGTAATGCAATAAGAACAATGACATGATGTAGACAAGATCTATTTATGCAGAAATAGACCCCATCTTGTTATCCTTAATAGCAACGATACATACGTGTCGTTTCCCCTTCTATCACTGGGACCAAGCACCGTAAGATCGAACCCATCACAAAGCACCTCTTCCCATTGCAAGATAAATAGATCAAGTTGGCCAAACAAAAACCAAATATCGGAGAAGAAATACGAGGCTATAAGCAATCATGCATATAAGAGATCAAAGAAGACTTAAATAACTTTCATGGATAAAAACACAGATCTGATCATAAACTCAAAGTTCATCGGATCCCAACAAACACACCACAAAAGGGTTACATCATATGGATCTCCAAGAGAACATTGTATTGAGAATCAAAGCAGAGAGAGGAAGTGTAACATCCTGATTTTTGGCCCTTTCTTTTTCTTTTGTTTTTTCCAAGGTTTTTGCCTGAGTTTTCTTTTTCCATGGCTTTGTGGTTT
The DNA here is from genome assembly GCF_002162155.2 of Triticum dicoccoides. Classification (NCBI taxonomy): domain Eukaryota; kingdom Viridiplantae; phylum Streptophyta; class Magnoliopsida; order Poales; family Poaceae; genus Triticum; species Triticum dicoccoides. The sequence continues at coordinate 20,760,582 of NC_041383.1, forward strand.
GGAAACTGAAGAAGATTCCCTCTTCTTTGCTTCCGGAGTGGCTTGTCATACCCTATCCAACCATAGACCCTGTCATTTTCATACTAGCCCAAATCCCAATATTCTTTTTATTAAGAATATTCCTTTTCTATTAAAGGAATAACTCAATTTGCCCTAGGTTGTGAAGCAACCTATATTTCCATCACTCCTAAAATTTCGAAATAATTATAATAAAATGTTTGGGTCATATCTTCCTAAAATATGGCAAAACATTTCATTTGCCATGTTTAGCATCATGCTCAAATAATTCATTTCCTATTCTGCCCTAAATGGCACATTGTGAAGCAAGTGCTATTTTCCTTTGCCCAATTGACCTCAAACTCCTTGGACATCGTTTCCTGTCCATATCATTGACACATGCCAAAATGTAACCTCATTTGCCTAGTAGTCATTTAATTATGATTTTCCAAAGTTTCTGTCCAGAAAGAAACTTTGTGAAGGAGGTACAAGCTAGGCATATCCAAATTAGTTGAAATTTTGCATGGTCCTTCATATCATCATATCATAGCCCTCCACCAAAGTAGAGCTAATTTCATGCCTCCATGTGAGCTCATCTTAAATTCTTGTATTCTGTCCAAAATTTCAGTTTGTGAAGCAAGTATATTTTATCTTGCTCCATTATGGCTGTAAATTTTTCTAGGCCTTCTCTTATCCATATAACCTATCTTCACCTAATTTGGGCATATTTCATCTAGCCATTTCCCCTCTAGAATTTTTGCAAGTTTCTGGTCAGTGTAAATGCTTGTGAAGCAAGTACCATTTTGGTTTATCCAAATGGTATGAAACCTTTTTCAGCATCTTCATATGATCAAATAACTATGCATTGCCCAAGTTGATATCAAGTTGACACTCCTAGTGAGTGCTTCTTCCTCATTTCCAAATCTGGCCAGTATGGAAATTTCTATAGCACACTACTAGGGAAAAGCCTATACACAGAATCTTATCAGCAGCGCGCTTCAAAATAAGTCGCTGCTGCTAATTAGCAGTAGCGTGCCCAGCCGAAACTCGCTGCTAAAACAAATATAGCAGTAGCGCGCCCGCTCAAAGACGCGCTGCTGCTATAATTCCCACGAGGCCGCCGTGAGGCTAGTTATAGCAGCAACGCGTTATAGCGACGCGCTCAGCATAGTAGCAGCGCATTTCTCAGATAAGCGCTACTGCTAAGTTTCCTACAAAAATTTAGTCCCACCTCGCTCCGTGAAGAGAGTTTCTACCACCTTAAATATGTTACTTCTCAAACTTTGACAAGCACTTGGTCTTCATTGAACTCTATGTGTAGAATTTGTGGCTGCAATATGAGTCTTCACCTGTTCATAAACCGGTGAGGACTCATATTGACAAATCAGATTGTACACAAAAAGATCGTTGATGATTAATTTATTTTGATATATTGAACAAAGTCTATTTTTACATGCTGACACATAGCAGTAGCGCTTTATTGTGAAAGGCGCTGCTGCTAGATAGCTTAGCAGTAGCGTTTTTCCTACAACGCGCTACTGCTAAGCCATTCATCTTCCACCCCCATCTCCTCTATCCGATCCACTCACACAGTCACACACTCAATCCTCCGTCTGCGCCACGAGCCGGTCCACCCCTGTCGCCCCTCCGCCGTCTGCGCCACGCGCCGTCACCTCCTCCTCCTTGCTGGACTCGGTACCGGCCTCCTCCTCCGTCCTCCCTCTCCACTCGCCGCTGGCCGGCCCCTCCTCGCTCCGCCTTCCTCCTCCGTCCTCCCTCAACTGGCCTCGCCGGCCGGCCCCTCCTCGCTCCGCCTTCCTCCTCCGTCCTCCCTCAACTGGCCGCGCCGGCCGGCCCCTCCTTGCTCCGCCTTCCTCCTCCATCCTACTCTCTTCTCCCTCCTCGAGTCGCCCCTCCTTCTCCCTCCTGCTCATATGCAACATTTTGATTTAGTTGATATAATTTAGTTGATTTAGTAGGCTAGTTGATTTAGTTGACTTAGAACATTTTGATTTAGTTGATTTAGTAGGCTAGTTCATTTAGTTGACTTAGAACATTTTGATTTAGTTGATTTAGTAGGCTAGTTCATTTAGTTGATTTAGAACATTTTGATTTAGTTGATTTAGTAGGCTAGTTGATTTAGTTGATTTAGAACATTTTGATTTAGTTGATTTAGCAGGCTAGTTGATTTAGTTGACTTAGAACATTTTGATTTAGTTGATTTAGTAGGCTAGTTCATATGCAACATTTTGATTTAATTGATATGATTTAGTTGATTTAGTAGGCTAGTTGATTTAGTTGACTTAGAACATTTTGATTTAGTTGATTTAGTAGGCTAGTTGATTTAGTTGATTTAGAACATTTTGATTTAGTTGATTTAGTAGGCTAGTTGATTTAGTTCACTTAGAAGTTGATCGTTAATCCTTTGCTCATATTGCTTTAGGAAAAATGGCGCCACCACCACCACCACTATGTCGACTGTGCAAGTCAAGATGCGCCAGCAGCCTTGCAGGTGGCAAGCTGTTCGGCATCTACTTCCAGCCGAGTTTTCGTCATGCGGCGGTAAGAAATTAGATGAAATGTAATAACTATTTTATTTTTAGTGTTGGCATTACTACATTGTGTCATTTTGCTTATTTTACACAGATCATCCCATGCAATGTGAGGTTGAAATTCAACAAGCTGACAAGAGACACTGTGACATTTGAGGCTCCTGGGGGGCCGTACACTATGGAGGTCGAGAAAGGACGCAATATGTCGCAGATTGGAGGAGATGGATAGGCCCGTTTCGTCACTCGCATGTGTCTTACTGGTGGTGAGTTGATCAGCTTCTCCTTCCGAGCAGAAAGACCCAAGCTAGCTGTCATTTATCTCAACCTGGTGGAAGATGACGAAGATGATGAAGATGATGTAGATAATGAGGACCCACTCGATGAAGATGATGAGGACCAACTTCATGAAGCCATCGTAGCTCAAAGAACAAGGCTGAGTGAGGAGGAGGTGTCCAACCTGTGGGACATAATTCCGCCACGTGCTGACTTTGTCGGGGTGCCATTCATGACCCACTTGACAAATACCATGGTTGATCGACATGATATGGTATGTTATACTTACAAATGCAAATTATCCGATAAATTACTTAGTGTACAGTCCAATGATATGGTATGTTGTGTGGATTCTAGTCGATGATATGTTTTAGTGTAGAGTTCGATCACATGCTTATTAGTGTAGAATCTAAGGAAACTATTAATAGTGTAGATAATCCATATGTACTTATTTGCGAGGCTATTTATTAATTGATATGTTTTTCTTATTCAGAAATTGGCAAAGAGCATATATGTGAGTTATGGTATCGAGCCTGATGAAGAAGGCTCAGCTGGACTACGCCTTACTGCAAGGGGCTCCGTCACAACCTGTACTTACCGCGTGGACACGAACGGTCGCACACACTTAAACTCGGTTGGGTGGAAGAAATTCCTCGATGGCAAGAATCTTCGTGTTAGACAGGCCATCCTAATTACTATCAGGAACACCAACCGCCCAGGCTTGAGGATGATGATTGTCTTCGATATCATCTAGAACTACATATGTGTGTGTGTGGCTATATCATCTAGAACTACATATGTGTGTGTGGCTATATCATCTAGAACTACATATGATGATCGTCGTCGATATCATCTAGAACTACATATGATGATGGCTGTTGATATGACCTTGTACTGCTTGAGGATGCATGTTGACTATGCATGAAATTGTTATCTAGTACTCCATTCATTCCAAATTACTCGTCATGGTTTGAACTAAAACCACGACGAGTAATTTGGAACGAAGGGAGTACTACCTAGTAATGGTTTATGAATTTGATATCTACTAGCAGTACCTAGTATCTAGTATCTGAAAGGGAAACTAAAAGGGAAAGGGGTAATGGAAAAATGATGAAAGATATAGCAGTAGCGAGGGATGGCGAAATCACTACAGCTAGTTAATAGTAGCGCGTTCGTAAAAAGCGCTGCTGATATCGTCAACAGTGGTAGCGCGTGTTAGGGCCACGCTACTACTACGAGTTAGCTGTAGCGCCTTATTAGTAGCGCAGCCACCCGCGCTGCTGCTAGCCTCAAAACTCGCGCTACTACTAGGGTTTTCCCCAGTAGTGGCAAGTGCTATCTAAACTCCTCCTCTTGAGCTGAAACCTTGCCATCCTGATCACCTTAGTGAGTGATCAACCCCAGACAAAGCTCAGTGTCGGTGTCAAAACCGGCGGATCTTGGGTAGGGGGTCCCGAACTGTGCGTCTAGGCGGATGGTAACCGGAGACAAGGGACACGATGTTTTACCCAGGTTCGGGCCCTCTTGATGGAGGTAAAACCCTACGTCCTGCTTGATTGATATTGATGATGTGGGTATTACAAGAGTAGATCTACCACGAGATCAAGGAGGCTAAACCCTAGAAGCTAGCCTATGGTACGATTGTTGTTATGTCCTACGGACTAAAACCATCCGGTTTATATAGACATCGGAGAGGGCTAGGGTTACACAGAGTCGGTTACAATGGTAGGAGATCTACATATCCGTACCGCCAAGCTTGCCTTCCGCGCCAAGGAAAGTCCCATCCGGACACGGGACGAAGTCTTCAATCTTGTATCTTCATAGTCTTGGAGTCCGGCCGATGATGATAGTTCGGCTATCCGGACACCCCCTAATCCGGGACTCCCTCAGTAGCCCCTGAACCAGGCTTCAATGACGACGAGTCCGGCGCGCATAGTCTTCGGCGTTGCAAGGCGGGCGCTCCTTTAAATTCCATGTGCCTTCTAAATAGTGTCCGGCTTCCTTATAAATGTTGCGCTCCTTGGCTTCCACGTCCAATAATGGCCCTCTTCCACGTGTCGTATGAATGCGAAAAGCTAGGGTATTTTTGCGTTTTACCCCCTAGCCGCGTGAATGAGCTGCCTATAAGAGAGGCGAGGATCTAGATCCAAATCACATCATCCTCCTTTCGCAAGTACTCATTGAAGCGCCTCTGACAAAAATCCATTCCATCATGGATAGTCGACGCGGCTCCTCCTCTCACGCTCCCAGCCCTCGGCCAGGAGATTGGAGGAGATGTTCAATTCCGCATAGCGAGCTAGTGACGCTCCAAGCAGAGGGATATCTTCCCCCGACCTTCATGGTTCCGGTTTGAGCCGGACTGGCCACCTACAAGGGTGGAAAGCAGGCAGAGAGTGTCCCCAATCCCTCCAGAGGAGAGTGTGTATGCTTCGTCCCTTATTTAATAAGGGGACTCGGATTTCCCATACATCCGTTTCTCCGGGGGCTCCTGGAGTTCTATGGACTCTAGCTTCACCACCTTACCCCTGCCTCCATTTTGCACATCGCGGGCTTTGTAGCTCTTTGCGAGCTGTTCTTGGGCATCGAGCCCAATTTTGCGCTGTGGAAGAGATTGTTTTGCCTCGTACCCCGTTCTCACGAGGGGTCGATATATCAAGTGGGCGGAGCCGAAATATGGCGCATCGCCGGTACCGGATATCTGCCCGGAACCCCGAAGAAGGCGTCCGAAGACTGGCCTTCGGAATGGTTTTATATGGAAGACGCCCCTCTGCCGGATCCAGTTCAGATCGGCCTCCCGGAGTTCAGCAACGCTCCCTTGAAGAAACGCCTAAGTTGGCGCCCACGGAGCCCTCAACGGGAAGACGATGGGAGTGTCCGATATCTGATGGGCCGGATAAGGTTACTGGCCAACTCCGGATTGACCATGATTGGAGTCATGGCCACGTGCATTATGCGAGGGGTGCAACCACTCCAATATAGGGGCCACCCCATGTGGGATTTCAACAGGGAGGATGATGCCACCCGTCATGGCCGCAAGGGGCCGGGATCGGCCGCCGATCTGGTGAAGATCCTGTCCGGCTTGTACAAGGGGGAGAAGGAGGACTTCCTCCCCACGAGTCCATTGAATGGATTCTCCATGAATAACCCTCGGAGCTGGGTAAGCGGTCGTTTATCTATCCGATCCATATTCCCAAAGTCAAGTGTCTTACTTTGTGATTTTGACGCAGGAGCTGCGCTGGGACGTGGAGGGCATACAAAGCCTGACTCCACAGCCCGAGGATCCGGGACGATCCCTTGATCCGTCCTCCGAAGAGGATCCGGACATAAAGGTGGAGCTGATTGACGGGGTGTTCCACCAACTTAGCATGGATAATGCTCTAGTCGCCATTACGGCCGACTACCCCGGTTTATCTCCGGCTTCCCAGGTGACTATGACCGGAGTCCTGACACCATTACTTGATCCATGCTCATTTCTGACCACCGTATACCAACGGTGCTCCGCAGGAGGCGCCTTTAAGGCGGGAAGCCGAACCCGCGACGGCTGACCAACAAGGGTCAGTTCGGCCCAGCAGGCGGAAGAGGAGTGCGGCGCGAATTGAAACGTCGCCACAATGGTACGGCGCACCCCGTTTTTAAGGGAGGGATTCCCAGGAGGCATATTAACGCTCATGATTTTTCCAGGAGAAAGAGCGCTCGCTGGACAGTGTCCGGAGAGGTTGCCAATCAAGCCTTCGCCAGCCATGCTCCAGCGTGTGGTCCGGAAGGGGAGGCGAACACAAGGCATGGGCCGGATGCTCCTCCAATGGAGGATGCCGACAGGCTGTCCGCCACCAAATCTGAGGTGGAGAGCGCCATGAATCACAGGCGTCGCCGGATGGTTCTTCATGATGCGTGTTTCTCTCCGAAGGCCCTGAATGCCTTTAATGCGGGAGACGCGCACCTCGGTGCTGCTCGAGATGGTCTAACCAGAGCCACGGAGCAGTATGTGAAAGACATACGGGTGAGGAATTTTAATAGTTATATATGCCAGTAGCCCCCGAGACTTAAAATAGTTAGAATAACTGATTTAAGGATCATTTGTTATGAAGGATCTTACAGAGAAGAATACCTGTCTGTCCCGGGAGCTTCAAGAGTGCAAGGCCCAACTTGAGGCCGCGCTAGCCGCCGCAGGGGGAGCCACAGAGACCCCATCTGGTAATACATACTTCAAAAAGATAAGTAGTTTATGAAGTGCGGCGTGTGCGTAAGTCTGACAATAATATTGCAGAGGGTGCCGGACTGGATCCGGACAAGCAACATCTGCTGCGCCAGCTGAAGGCCGGCGAGAAGGTGCTTATGAGGGTGCAGCAGGAGAGGAACAAACTCCAAGATGCCAACACCCAGCTGGGCAAAGAACTAAAAGATGTTCGGGTCCAGCTGTCTGACTCCGTAAGGGAGAATCGGCGGCTTCGTCGCGGCATTTACAGTAAGTGCTTGAGCAAACTCTTTTGAAAAGAAGAGTTCGGCGAGGAAGTCGATTGACAGAAATGTGTCTGTAGGTGTGCTCACGGGTCGTCCGGCAGAGGAAATGCCTGGTTCCACGGGTGACCTTCTTCCCGAGCTGCTGCAATTGCATGAACGTATTCGGCAGGTGATGAGCGGCGTCGTTCAGGCCTTATGGCCCCTACCCGAGGGTCTTGGAGGGCTTGCTGAGAAGCTTCAGGGAGTACGGCAGCGCTTCCGTCTGTGGAAGATATCGGCCTGCCGTCAAGGCGCCAGAGAGGCCTAGGCCATGGTGAAGATGCGGTACACGAAGGCTGATCCAAACCACATGGCCGAGGTCGGACCTGGGGCCCAATGGGAAGGAGATCCCTGTGAGCTTAATGTACGGCCAAGTAGAGTTGGCCGCGAAATATTCCCAACGGGACTGTAAACTAGACGGCATGTTAGATGGGATTGAAGAGGAGTTCAATCAGTCAATTTGATGATGTAATTTTAAAATGACATGTAAAATGCCTTCTAGCCGGATTGTAGATCGTTTGTCTTTGCGGACCTTTTCGCTTCAACCTCAGGACCCAACAGTCCGGAGTGTGTCTGAATACCCTAGCGGTTATATAAAAACCAGGGCATGCATGGAGACCAGGCGTAGGGGTCATTAGTGCTTTATCAGACAAGTGCCCAACTAGTTATGGTATATTACATGGTTAGTAAGAAACATCTTCCAGGGAGAATAGTTCCGTTAGGGGTTTCTTTCCCTGGGAGGCATACCCTAAGGTGCATGTCCGTACTGCGAAGAGAGCAAAAAAAGCATCTAGGGGCAGATAAATAAATAAGTAATAAATCATCTTTCAAGTCACCGACCGAATATTCTCTTAAGAACGCTAGCTTTCGGCTTCACCCAGTCTGAGGTACACATCCGGCTGACCCGGCAGTAACAATCACAGAGGTGCTCCCTTTACCTCCTAGATGAACAATCGGGAACATAGGGGTAAGCACAGGAGCCAGGCAACCCAGCTTGGCCAAAACTTAAGTCATATCGATGCATATGGTGGTGAATAAAAGGTACATGCGGAAGTATGACACATGTGTTGGGCATGAAGCCCCTATAAATAAGCTTCTGTTAAAGAAGCCCCCAGGTATAATGAGTGCGAGTAGCACATCAAGTGTGTGCGAACAATGCGTAGATCAGCCCTCAAAGGCTTTTACTGAAAAGGGGGAGAACGAGGGGAATAAAAGACAGCGGAAATTTAAAAGGTGGACGGAGGAAGGAGACGAACTCTGAGTCCGGCGCTAGGCGTAGAATCTTCGGACGGGCTGCGTTCCATGGGTTCGGCTCGAGTCGGTTGTCAGATGCGTTACGTAGACGGTATGCTCTGCCGGTCAGGACTTGGTCGATGATGAAGGGACCTTCCCATTTGGGCTTAAGTTTGTCCTTTTTCTTGTCCGACAGGCGTAGAACTAGTTCGCCAACATTGTAAGTTTTGGCCCATACTTCTCTGCTTTGATATCTTCGAGCCTGCTGCTGATAGAATGCGGAACGAGCTTTTGCCACGTCCCGCTCCTCCTCTAAGGCGTCCAAACTGTCCTGCCGATCCAACTCGGCTTCTCTTTCTTCGTACATGCGCACGCGAGGTGAGTCATGAATTATATCGCAGGGCAAAACTGCCTCTGCGCCGTACACCATAAAAAATTGTGTGAATCAGGCAGTGCGCTTCGGCGTGGTCCGCAGCCCCAAGAGTACGGAGTCGAGCTCCTCTACCCAGTGCATGTTAGATTCTGTGAGGGACCGCACTAATCTCGGTTTGATGCCGCTCATGATTAGACCATTTGGTCGTTCGACTTGACCGTTAGTTTGGGGGTGATAGACTGAAGCGTAGTCGAGCCTGATGCCCATATTTTTGCACCAGAGTTTAACCTCGTCGGCCGTGAAATTCGTGCCGTTATCAGTGATGATGTCATGGGGGACGCCATAACGGTGTACTACCCCGGATATGAAGTCTATCACGGGTCCGGATTCGGCCGTTTTAACTGGCTTGGCTTCTATCCATTTGGTGAATTTGTCCACCATGACCAATAGGTATTTTTGCTTGTGGGTTCCCCCTTTAAGGGGTCCAACCATGTCAAGCCCCCAGACTGCGAACGACCAGGTGATGGGTATAGTTTTGAGGGCGGTGGGTGGCATGTGGCTTTGATTAGCAAAGAGCAGGCAATCGACGCATCGTTGGACTAAGTCCTGAGCATCTGCCCGGGCAGTCGGCCAATAAAATCCTGTATGGAAGGCCTTGCCTACAAGGGCCTGGGCTGCGGCGTGGTGCCCGCTGAGTCCGGCGTGAATTTCAGCCAGGAGATTCCGCCCTTCCTCTTCGGAGATGCACCTTTGAAGGACTCTGGTTGTGCTTTTCTTATAGAGTTCTCCCTCATGGACCTTGTAGGCTTTAGATCGCCGAACTATGGAGCGGGCCTCATTTTGGTCTTCGGGAAGTTCCTGCCTAGTTAAGTAGGCTAGGAATGGTTCCGTCCACGGGGCAATTACTTCCATTATTTTGTGGGCTGAGGGTGTTATTTCATTGGCTGAGCCGCCGACTGTGTCAGAATGTTCCGTGTTGGGTGGCGCGGTTGGTTCCGGATTGCTATTTCCGGACTCCTCTTCCCATAATACGGATGGCTTAAAGAGCCGCTCCAGGAAGATGTTTGGAGGGACAGCGTCGCGTTTTGCGCCGATGCACACCAACACGTTGGCTGCCTGGTTATTATCCCGTGCTACATGGTGGAATTCGAGTCCTTCGAACCGAGCTGACAATTTTAAGACGGCGTTACGATAGGCTGCCATTTTCGGATCCTTGGCGTCAAAGTCTCCATTTACTTGGGATATTGCGAGGTTTGAATCCCCGCGCACCTCTAGGCGTTGAATACCCATGGAGATTGCCATCCTGAGACCATGTAGAAGGGCCTCATATTTGGCTGCATTGTTGGAGTCCATGTACATTATCTGAAGTACGTATTGGACTGTGTCTCCGGTTGGGGACGTCAATACGATGCCAGCCCCCAAGCCGGCCAACATTTTGGAGCCGTCAAAATGCATGATCCAATTGGAGTATGTGCCATACTCTTTAGGGAGTTCGGCTTCGGTCCATTCGGCAATGAAGCCAGCCAAAACTTGCGACTTTATAGCTCGCCTTGGTTTGTAGGTTATGTCAAATGGTAAGAGCTCAATGGCCCATTTTGCAATCCTACCCGTCGCGTCACGGTTGTTTATAATGTCGTTGAGAGGTACTTCAGAGGCCACTATTATCGAGCACTCTTGAAAGTAGTGTCGCAGCTTCCGGGATGCCATGAACACCGTGTACGCTATCTTTTGATAATGTGGGTATCGGGACTTGCATGGAGTTAAGACAGTGGATACGTAGTACACTGGTTTTTGAAGAGGGAATTTGTGTCCTTCTGTTTCTCGTTCGACGACGAGCGCTGCGCTGACGACTTGATGCGTTGCCGCGATATATAATAACATTGGTTCTCCTAGGTTGGGCGCGGCCAGGACCAGATTTGTTGCTAATATGGCCTTTATTTCTTCGAGTCCGGCCGTGGCAGCATCCGTCCACTCAAAGTGTTCGGTGCGCCGGAGGAGGCGGTAGAGAGGCAATGCCTTTTCTCCCAAACGGGAGATGAAGCGGCTTAGAGCCGCCACGCATCTAGTCAGTTTTTGTATTTGTTTAAGATCTTTTGGGATATCCAATTGTGACAGAGCTCGGATCTTGGCTGGATTTGCTTCAATTCCTCTACCGGATACAATGAAGCCCAAGAGCTTTCCGGCTGGTACGCCGAAAACGCATTTTTCTGGGTTGAGCTTAATGTTATATGCTCGGAGGTTGTTGAATGTGAGCCTCAAATCGTCTACTAGAGTTCCAACGTGTTTGGTCTTAACGACCACATCGTCTACGTATGCCTCCACTGTTTTGCCGATTTGGGTAGCCAGACATGTCTGAATCATGCGCTAATATGTTGCGCCGGCGTTTTTGAGTCCGAAGGGCATTGTGTTGAAGCAGAATGGTCCGTATGGAGTAATGAATGCTGTTGCGGCCTGGTCTGCTTCCGCCATCTTGATTTGATGGTATCTGGAGTATGCGTCGAGGAAACACAATGAATCGTGCCCCGCGGTAGCATCGATGATTTGGTCGATGCGGGGAAGGGGGAAAGGATCCTTTGGACATGCCTTATTAAGGTCTTTAAAATCGACACAAAGGCGCCAGGATTTGTCCTTTTTTGGTACCATTACCAGGTTCGCTAGCTAGTCCGGATGTTTTATATCTCTGATGAATCCGACTTCTAATAGTTTGGCTAGCTCCTCTCCCATTGCTTGTCTTTTGGGTTCGGAAAATCGTCGAAGAGCCTGTTTGACTGGCTTGAATCCTTTTAGGATATTTAGGCTGTGCTCTGCCAGCCTGCGTGGGATTCCTGGCATATCTAAAGGGTGCCAGGCAAAAATGTCCCAATTTTCCCGAAGGAATTCTCGTAGTGCGGCTTCTACATCAGGGTTTAATTGTGCCCCAATGGAGGCCGTCTTTGTGGGGTCCGTTGGATGGACCTGAAATTTGACTATTTCGTCTGCTGGTTTAAAAGAGGTGGACTTAGATCTCTTATCGAGTGTCAAATCGTCCCTATTCACCGTGGAGCATAGCGCAGTGAGTTCCTCTACCGCTAGGGCTTCGGATAGTGCCTCTAGGGCTAGTGCGGCTGTCTTATTTTCAGCGCGGAGTGCTATGTCTGGATCACTGACCAGAGTGATGATTCCATTGGGCCCGGGCATTTTAAGCTTCATGTACCCGTAATGGGGTACAGCTTGGAAAATTGTGAATGCCTCTCGTCCTAATAGAGCGTGATATCCGCTGCTGAACGGGGCCACTTGGAACGTGACTTCCTCGGACCTGTAGTTATCTGGCGAGCCAAACACCACATCTAGTGTGATTTTTCCTGTGCAGCGTACTTCCCGACTAGGGATTATTCCTCTGAAGGTTGTGCTGCTTCGCTCAATGCGGCTCTAGTCTATTTCCATTTTTTGGAGGGTTTCCTCATAAATGAGGTTTAATCCGCTGCCGCCATCCATGAGTACCTTGGTAAGACGAAAGCCGTCCACTATTGGACTGAGGACCAATGCGGCTGGTGCTCGGGCTGTTCGGAATTTAGGTTCGTCACTGGCATTGAAGGTGATAGCCGTGTCGTTCCATGGATTTGTTGTTGCTACTTGGTAGACTTCGGCGAGGCTGCGGATTGTTCGTTTCCGCATATTATTTGATGCGGAAGTCTCGAAGACTGTTAATACCGTATTGGTACTGCTGGGCTGGTTCTCCGGGGCTAGAAGACCTTCGCCACTTTTGGCCACCTGCCGTAGTATCCAACATGCTCTAAGGCTATGAGTTGGAGTGGCGCCCTCTATGCTATGAATTTTGCAGGGTCTATTGAGACATCCCTCCCGTACAGTTCCATGCCTTATGAAGGGTTTTTGCTTTTTGGTATTTAACCCAGGTGCCTGGCGATGATGCACCCTTTTATTTTGGACTGGGGCTGTATTCAGGGCCGGATTATCCCAAAAATTGATTTCGGTTTTCCACACGCTTTCCATCTCACAGTACTTTCATACTATGGACGCCAAATCAGCAAAGCGTGTAATTTCACGACAACTTATGGTGTTGAGGATTCCCTTGTCCGTGCAATTGTTGCAGAAAACTGAGATTGCGCTTTCTTCACGGCAGTCCTTTATCCTGTCCATAACCAGGAGGAATCTGGCCCAGTAATGATGTACTATCTCATCGGGCTCTTGCCGTATTTGAGATAGATTGCTTGTGTTTGGGTGGGCGGGTGGAATTAAATTCGGAACCGCGCCCAATCTGAGGCTCAAAGGCCGAGGAGTTTCCGGATTTGGAAGCTTGGATTGCTGGACATCGTCCAACGAATCTAGTCTGCTGCCTGACTTTAGGTTCAGTACTCGGTTGACGTCCGTCCCTCCGCGGGAATCCGGCATGGAGGGATCGGGAATCCGGACATAACTGGTTTTTAATATAGAAGAAGAGTCGCCGCATTGTTCTTCTACCACAGCAATGTGGTGGGTAGCCTGGGGAGAGTTAATTTCTCTCAGATCGGTTTTAAGCCCAATCTGATCGTAGTCTGTAGCGACTCCCAGGGCGGTGATGCGATCCAAGAGCTCGTTTACGGAATAGAGCTCCATCGGATCCAGTTGTTCAGTAAATTCCGAGTTGATGCGAAGGTCGCTTTTGATGACCCGAGAGGTCATCGTCGAAGCAGTGGCTGAACAGGCGGTCATAAGAAAACCACCTAGCCGGATAGCTTGACCGGCGGCCAAAGCTCCTTTGGCAATGGTGCCATCTTTAAAGATGGGAAGAGGCATCCTTCCTGATTGCGACGGCACAGAGGAACTCTCAATGAAAGCACCAATGTCGGTGTCAAAACCGGCGGATCTCGGGTAGGGGGTCCCGAACTGTGCGTCTAGGCGGATGGTAACAGGAGACAAGGGACACAATGTTTTACCCAGGTTCGGGCCCTCTTGATGGAGATAAAACCCTACGTCCTGCTTGATTGATATTGATGATGTGGGTATTACAAGAGTAGATCTACCACGAGATCAAGGAGGCTAAACCCTAGAAGCTAGCCTATGGTATGATTGTTGTTATGTCCTACGGACTAAAACCATCCGGTTTATATAGACACCGAAGAGGGCTAGGGTTACACAGAGTCGGTTACAATGGTAGGAGATCTACATATCTGTACCGCCAAGCTTGCCTTCCACGCCAAGGAAAGTCCCATCCGGACACGGGACGAAGTCTTCAATCTTGTATCTTCATAGTCTTGGAGTCCGGCCGATGATGATAGTTCGGCTATCCGGACACCCCCTAATCCGGGACTCCCTCACTCAGCCTTAATCTCCACACATCTGAGCCACAACAAACTCCAAACACCTTGCTGTTCCATTGTATCTTTGCTACTTGTGGTCACATCAGTGAGCACTATGCTTGGCTCTCTCTTCCTTGGCATCTATCTCTGCATCCCTTGTCTCCTAGACATAACTTGGCCGGCCATCATGCATTGTGTGCACCAGTGCACGCGGTGACCACCGTTTTGGCATGTCACCCGAGTGCTCTAGCGCCTCTGTCTTCTTCTCCCTCGCTGTGCGCTTGTCCCCTCATCGCCTAGCCTTGTCTAGGAGCTTCCCCGAGTAGTCGCCGTCCCTCTGGAGCACTTGCCTCCTCCGATTTCCTCTCCGGTGAGTCGTCCCCGTCACCGCACAGTAGCACCCGTGAGCATCGTTGTTTCCTCGGCCATGTCCTCTTCCTCCTTGTGTCCCAGGAGTGTTTCTCGTCTTTGTGACCGTCTGCTGCTCGTCGGTTCCCTCCTTCATCGCCAACCTTCGAGCCCATGCACGCGCACACGCGTCCGCGGCGCCGGACACGCGTCCGCGGTGGCACCCGAGCTCGAACCACCTTGCCACGGCTATATAAGCTAACCCCGAGCCCCTCCCAAACATCCAGCGGCCTCCCCTCACCCTCAGCTCCCTCCCCGACCTCTCATTCGAGCCCCAGGAGCTCTCATGTCCCGCCATGACCACCACGGCCATCGCTAGCCGCCGCCTAAATTGGCCCAACCTCGAGCCCTTCCCTCTGTTACACCACCACCAGAGGCCTACACCATCGTCCTAGACCTCTCCCCGTATCTCCTCCCCTCACCTACACCACCGGGGCGCCGTGTCCAGTTTCGGCCGACACCGCCGTCCACCACGGCCAAGGTCGTGCCTACTCCGGTGCATCTCAACACGCGAGAGTAGGTCGAGCAGGAGCGCCTAGTCATACTGGTCGCTCCGGTGGCTGGAGCGTCGCCGAGATGGTCGGAGCTGGGAGAACAGCCCGCCAACGCCGGCCCTGTCCTCTGCTCCGTCGGGTGAATGACGAGGGAAGGAGACGACATCCACGCCTCGCCCTTCCAGCTGGTTAGCAGCCCCCGCGCGTTAGTGAGCCAAGAGCCGGTCCCGCGTTGACCCCGCCCATGCTGACGTGGATATGTGGAAGCGCATTCACACGAATGCATTTTCCCTTTCCGAAAGCGTATTTCTAATTTTGCGCCTCTGTCTTATCCACTCAGGGACCCGGCTGTGAATATTATTTTTACAAAAAAGTCCTTGATGTTCCAACCCTCATATCTCCACAACCGCAACTCTGATTGAGGTGAATCCAACGCCCACTTCTTCATTTCGTCGAGCCCGTTCCGATGGAACCATTTTCACTATGTTTTGACATTCTGGAAATGACCATTTTTCCCTTACGCTAAATCAGCCCCCTTCGAGAGAGTACCCTTTTCGGCGATTCTTTCCGCGGTCGTTCCGCACTTCTCCCCGGAGCCTTCTTCATCACCAGGCAAGCCACAACCACCATTTGCATGATAGCCATGCAGAAGCCTTGGTTTCCAACTTGAATCTTTAATAACTGTTTGATTGTTTTGCTTCTGCTGTCGTTATTTCGGTTATGCTTATGGATCGGTGTTTACTGTCATGTCTTCGTGCACTATGTTATTATGTTCTTGATGCTAGTATTACGTTAATATTGGCAATGCTTGGTAATAGTACATGTTGGTGATGGTCTTCGGTGCATGACTATCGTCTGTCCCGAGTACCGTTCTTATGCATGTTCCTTTGCACCCAGTTGGTTAAATGCTTGCGTGGTAGTTTATCATTATATTATTGCATGGTATTTATTGTTGATGCTAGTGGTCATGTTATGCTATGAGTAGTGTTCTAGTTGTCACTACAAGAAATATGTCAACTTGTGACCACCACTATTGGTCACTGAAAGGTCACAAATTTCCATTTACGACCTTTTTGTGACCAAAAATAGAAGGTCAAAAGCTGGCCGTCATAAACTGACTATAGCGACCTTTCTTCTGGAATGGTCAAAGACGTTTACGACCAAAATATTCCTACTGTGGCGTTTTGGTCACTAGCAACCTCCCCTAGGCCACGTACGCATCCAGCATGGCAAGCTGATGTGGCACAAGATTCAGCCCGGTCCAATTCGATTTTCTACATGGGCCGAGCCCAACAATTCGGCCTTTTTACTGTATATTTTCTCTATTAATTTTCTCTAGCTACATGGGCCTAGCCCAACAATTTGGCCATTTTATTTTATGGGTCATGGCCTTTTTGTACAAGAGTTTTAGTTTTTTTTATAAAATGGGTCCACTAGTCAAACAGATCCCACTTGTCAGGTTCTGATAAGTGGGTCCTAGCTATTAGGCCCAGATTCTTCATATTTCAATTTGACAATAAGAAAATAACTAGTAGTTAAATTGGCAAGGAAAAACACACAAGATACTTCAAATAACAATAGCCAAATTCAATACAAGCTCTACAAATGACACGTCCTACAAGCTGTAGCATATACAAGCTTATTTACAAGCTCTACAAATGACAAGTCCTACAAGCTGTAGCATTTACAAGTTCTACAAGTTACACGTAATACAAGCTTAGCTGATACAAGCTCTACAACTATGGGAATCAGTTACAAGCTCTACAAGTATTTTCTTCTTCTACATGTAGCTCCTTCAATAGCGATCAAATGCCGGCTCACTAGAGAGTCAGGACTGGGCCTTCCACGGACGCCCTGTTACATGAATCAGCTGATAAAAATTAGAAAAACCGGAGACAATATATTATGAACATTCCATTCAAAAAAGGAGTAACTCAGTTGAAGTGAACACAGCAGCAGTTTTTCTCATTGAAGTGAACACAGCAACAATTTTTCTCATTGAAGTGAACACAGCAGCAGTTTTTCTCATTGAAGTGAACACAACAGCAACAGTTTTTCTCATACAGTATGTGTCTTAATATAACTCCTAAGAAATGTTCACAACCTGAATTAACTACACTTTTTCTCATTGAAGTGAACACAACAACAGTTTAATCAACAACCCCATACTTTACTATAGAATGTTTCTTCTGAATGCATAGCTTAAAGGCGGGGCGGGGCTAAGAATCATCATAACAGGATATATATATATATATATATATATATATATATATATATATGTAGAGAGAGAGAGAGAGAGAGAGATCACCTTAACAATAGATGGTGGGCATCCTCGCCGGATCGGAGCAGCTTGTCCCTGGCCCTCCCCACGGGATGGTACCAAACTGCACACACACCAAGCAAGAGAGCACGCATCAGATCATATGAGAAAATGAACAAAAAATAGAGAGGAGGAGGAGAGGGGTCACCTTGGCAATAGATGAACAAACTTTGGTCATTTGGCTCTGTCCTCGCCGGATTGAAGCATCTTGTCCTTTGGCCCTGTCTACACACCAAGCAAACTGTAGAAAAAACACGCAATGAAAAACTGAAGATCACAGTGTATGGAAAACTGAAGATCATAGTGATGATAACATACAAACAAAGGATCTTTGGCCCATCAAGTTTTAAGACAAAAAAAGAGCAAAACCAACAATGCTACAAATCAGAGATTACAGGAACAACAACAGAAGGTTGTTTAACAAGTTTGAACGGCCACTATATATAGCACAATGTATGTAATGTAAAATTTCTGGATGGACAAGCTTTAATGGCTACAGTATTGTGATATTGTGATAATGGGAGGAGGCTTCCCATAAAACAGTAGGAAAATGCACTACTATTGTGATATTCCTCCCATAAAAACACTAATATTCCAGTAGAGATTAAATGCTTGTGAGCAGGAAAATAATGGTACATTCACAACTTCAGTTCGGGTAAATATCACCAAATGTATCAGTATACAGGCAGCAATAGTATCATCGAGCACAGAAAAACAGCAGCTTGACCCATGTAAGTCATAGCTCTTTAGAGAGAAAGAAAGAACAGGTTCAGCTAGGTATGTATTCATAGTTGAGAGCTAAGCAATTTGTTTGTTTATGCTGTAAAGACCTAGTACAAGAAACATGCCAAGTGAAACAATATTGACTAATTCGATGGCAATACAAGCTAATCTACTTAGCTAGTAGGTGACCATCCAATCCATGATGCAGCAGCAGGTGCAAATATGATATGATGTGAAGAAGAAGCTAGCTGGAGAGGTTGGGGATCAAACCAAAATTACAAACCATTGGCGGACCTCACATCACCACAGTTTTATCATTTTATAAGCAACTGGAAACTATGCAGAGCAGAGCAGACCGGACAGTAAAAGAATTATCAAGTAGGGCAAAACAGCAGCGTGGCCATCAACTCATAGCCCTGAAGAAAGAAAGAACCAATAGGGTCAGCTACTTATTTATTCAGAATTGAGAGTTGAGCAATCATTAGAAAACTAAAGATACAGCTCAGCTAACTAAATAACACATGATTCAGTACACACTTGAGCTTTTATGTTTGGAGGATCAGGTTGGTTAAACAGATACAGTGGATGGAACATAGCAGAGATAGGCTAGTATAGCTCCAGTTTTAGTCATCCCAAAGGAATATTCATAGCAAAGCAAGATAGGTTGAAGCTAGACAAGCGGATTTCGAGTGTTGATAAGCACCAGAATGCTAGCAAATTGGCCTATATTTATATGTTCACTTCTCTTTATAATTCACTAATGCAAAGGTGCAAATCTTCATCCTTCTTTAATGACGACACAGATAAACAAGTTTTATCCAAAAAAGGTGTCTAAACAATTCAATCACTGATCCCTGACCTGCATGGATTAGGCGCATGTAGAAAACTGAGTGAACAAGGCCATGCGAGCTCACCTAATCGATCTAGTGTTGCACACGAGGATGCCTTGGACGAGGGCGGCAGGGTCGGTTGAGGACCGCAGCGGCAGAGGCGACTGTGCCTGCAGCGGTGGAGGCCCCGCCTTCGTCTGACGCTGTCGAGGGCGGCAGATCTGTCGAGGTACACGGCAGCGACAGCTGCTGCATGGGGAGGGGGGCTGTGGCCGGCGTGTAGCTTGGGTGGATCCTCCTTGAGGAGCTTGGCCTTGGCGCGACGGATCTTTGCGTTGAGCACGCACCGTCGATGGTGGGAGAGGCGGCCGCCCGAGCAAATCAATGAGAAAGGGTCAGAGGTCGTGGCCATGCGAGGCAAATCGCCAGTAAAACGACTCAGCTGCGGGAGGAGACGGACCTGATTTGGTCGGCGGGGACCGCTGCGTGTCCTCGCCATCGAGGATCTGGCCGCCGTCTCACTCGCACAGCCTGGATCCGCCCGCCGCGTCGTGGTCAGAGTGGAGAAGATGGCGAGGTCGGCAGCAGAGCTGAAGGGGCCGGAGACGGAGGCTGGCCGCGCCGGGGACGCCATGAGATGCTCTGCGATCCGCGGGCGAGGAGTGAGGCAATGACGAGCAGCGCGGGCACGAACGGCGGGAGCAGGTGGTCATCCACGAAGGCGAGGAGGAGCGGCTTGAGGTGGGAGGGGAGGTCGCGGCGGGATCGACCGCCGTAGGTGGCGGCGGCGGTCCAATGGAGGGAGAGGGGAGAGGGG
>NC_041383.1:20780816-20811694 GCF_002162155.2 Triticum dicoccoides
GGAGAGGGCGGGAGTGGTGTGCGGTGGGTGAGTGGTGTGCGGTGGGTGAGTGGTGGCATTCGTCCACTGATAGGTGGGCCCGCGAGGAATTAGGCCCACATGTCAGTGTCCTTAACGACGTGTGGTGTAGGTGAGGGGAGCTGCTTTCGAGTGGGTGTGGGTGGCGAGAGGATGAGGGTGTGGGCCGTTGGATCTGGCAGTATCCGAAGGTCTGTAATGCTTGATCCGCGTGACATGCCCATAGACCAATCAGAACGAAGTGCGGGCTTATGACCATCTAAAATTGTCGTAATTGATTAACAATAGGCGCTACCAACACAGCACCACAGCGCCCGGCAAAACTCCATTGCAGCGTGAGCTCCAACGCAGCACCACGATGCCCAATGGTAAGTTTCCTTCTCTTTTTATGACAATGTTAGTTAAGTTTTCAAATAATTAGTAGTGTTATTCCTTGAATAACGAAAAATCAATTTTCCATTTTTCAAGTGCCCGAAAGGAGGTTTTTTTGTGAAGGAACTACCAAATAATTGTTGCAAAATTGGACCAAATCATTTTTATAAAATACTAGGCCATATTTAATGCACAATTGACCAAATGGTTGGGTGTAAATTTTTTTGATCCACCTCTCGTGAAAAAGACAACTTTCCGCCGATTTAGTTGGAAGCGGGTCAAATTTGAACTGCAGCTGCATTATAGTTTGCTCTTTATTTTTTCCAAAAATCATTTCTAGGTACATAAGTATCTATTTAATCAGAGAAACACAAAAAAAATTCCAAGATTCAACCACTAGCTAGGAACGGTCATTCCCGCCGTTTTGACCGCATTTTGGAACGGGCATAAAAAATTCAAAAAAAATCAAAAAATTGGGAAACCTTCGCATTGTGTCATCATATGTGGCCAAGTTCCTAGGAAAAATAACAAACTTGTAATACGGCAATTATTTTAAAAAAGTGTTCTCAGAAACGAGCTATCTTGTGTGGAGATCAATGGCTTTCAAGCCAAATGATCAATCTTATGGCCACATTCATGGCATAGTTTGTTCAAATGATCTCATATTGTGCACAAGGGTGCATATTGGAATGGCAAACAATGTTGCCTAAGGAAGTTTTCATTTTCGTTGGACGAAAAAACCATTTTTCCATTTTTCGAGTGCCCGAAAGGAGGTTTTTTTGTGAAGGAACTACCAAATAATTGTTGCAAAATTGGACCAAATCATTTTTATAAAATACTAGGCCATATTTAATGCACAATTGACCAAATGGTTGGGTGTAAAAGTTTTTGATCCACCTCTCGTGAAAAAGACAAATTTCCGCCGATTTAGTTGGAAGCGGGTCAAATTTGAACTGCAGCTGCATTATAGTTTGCTCTTTATTTTTTCCAAAAATCATTTCTAGGTACATAAGTATCTATTTAATCAGAGAAACACAAAAAAATTCCAAGATTCAACCACTAGCTAGGAACGGTCATTCCCGCCGTTTTGACCGCATATTGGAACGGGCATAAAAAATTCAAAAAAAATCAAAAAATTGGGAAACCTTCGCATTGTGTCATCATATGTGGCCAAGTTCCTAGGAAAAATAACAAACTTGTAATACGGAAATTATTTTAAAAAAGTGTTCTCAGAAACGAGCTATCATGTGTGGAGATCAATGGCTTTCAAGCCAAATGATCAATCTTATGGCCACATTCATGGCATAGTTTGTTCAAATGATCTCATATTGTGCACAAGGGTTCATATTGGAATGGCAAACAATGTTGCCTAAGGAAGTTTTCATTTTCGTTGGACGAAAAAACCATTTTCCATTTTTCGAGTGCCCGAAAGGAGGTTTTTTTGTGAAGGAACTACCAAATAATTGTTGCAAAATTGGACCAAATCATTTTTATAAAATACTAGGCCATATTTAATGCACAATTGACAAAATGGTTGGGTGTAAAATTTTTTGATCCACCTCTCGTGAAAAAGACAAATTCCCGCCGATACACTTGGAAGCGGGTCAAATTTGAACTGCAGCTGCCTCATAGTTTGCTATTTATTTTTTCCAAAAATCATTTCTAGGTACATAACTATCTATTTAATCAGAGAAACATCAAAAGTTTTCCAAGATTCAACCACAAGCTAGGAACGGTCATTCCGGCCGTTTTGACCGCATTTTCAAACGGGCATAAAAAATTCAAAAAAAATCAAAAAATTGGAAAACCTTCGCATTTTGTCATCATATGTGGCCAAGTTCCCAGGAAAAATAACAAACTTGTAATACGACAATTATTTTAAAAAAGTATTCTCAGAAACGAGCTATCATGTGTGGAGATCAATGGCTTTCAAGCCAAATGATCAATCTTATGGCCACATTCATGGCATAGTTTGTTCAAATGATCTCATATTGTGCACAAGGGTGCATATTGGAATGGCATACAATGTTGCCTAAGGGAGTTTTCATTTTCGTTGGACAAAAAAACCATTTTCCATTTTTCGAGTGCCCGAAATGAGGTTTTTTTGTGAAGGACCTACCAAATAATTGTTGCAAAATTGGACCAAATCATTTTTATAAAATACTAGGCCATATTTAATGCACAATTGACAAAATGGTTGGGTGTAATTTTTTTTGATCCACCTCTCGTGAAAAAGACAAATTCCCGCCGATTCAGGTGGAAGTGGGTCAAATTTGAACTGCAGCTGCCTCATAGTTTGCTATTTATTTTTTCCAAAAATCATTTCTAGGTACATAAGTATCTATTTAATCAGAGAAACATCAAAAGTTTTCCAAGATTCAACCACTAGCTAGGAACGGTCATTCCCGCCGTTTTGAGCGCATTTTCAAACGGGCATAAAAAATTCAAAAAAATTGGAAAACCTTCGCATTGTGTCATTATGTGTGGCCAAGTTCCCAGGAAAAATAGCAAACTTGTAATACGGCAATTATTTTAAAAAAGTGTTCTCATAAACGAGCTATCATGTGTGAAGATTCATTGCTTTCAAGCCAAATGCTCAATCTCATGGCCACATTCATGGCATAGTTAGTTCAAATGATCTCATATTGTGCACAAGGGTGCATCTTGGAATTCCAAACAATGTTGCCAAAGGGAGTTTTCATTTTCTTTGCACGGAAAATTCATTTTCCATTTTTCGAGTGCCCGAAATGAGGTTTTTTTGTGAAGGACCTACCATATATTTGTTGCAAAATTGTACCAAATCATTTTTATAAAATATTAGGACATATTTAATGCACAATTGACAAAATGGTTGGGTGTCAAAAGTTTTGATCCACCTCTGGTGAAAAAGACAAATTCCCGCCAATTTAGTTGGAAGCGGGTCAAATTTGAACTGCAGCTGCCTCATAGTTTGCTATTTATTTTTTCCAAAAATCATTTCTAGGTACATAAGTATCTATTTAATTAGAGAAACATCAAAAGTTTTCCAAGATTCAACCACTAGCTAGGAACGGTCAAGCCCGCCGTTTTGACCGCATTTTCAAACGGGCATAAAAAATTCAAAAAAAAATCGAAAAATTGGAAAACCTTCACATTATGTCATTATGTGTGACCAAGTTTCCAGGAAAAATAATAATCTTGTAATACAGAAATTATTTTAGAAAAGTGTTCTCATAAATGAGCTATCATGTGTGAAGATTCATGGATTTCAACCCAAACGCTCAATCTCATGGTCACATTCATGGCATAGTTTGTTCAAATGATCTCATATTGTGCACAAGGGTGCATCTTGGAATTCCAAACAATGTTGCCAAAGGGAGCTTTCATTTTCTTTGCACGGAAAATTCATTTTCCATTTTTCGAGTGCCCGAAATGAGGTTTTTTTGTGAAGGACCTACCATATATTTGTTGCAAAATTGTACCAAATCATTTTTATAAAATATTAGGACATATTTAATGCACAATTGACAAAATAGTTGGGTGTCAAAAGTTTTGATCCACCTCTGGTGAAAAAGACAAATTCCCACCGATTCAGTTGGAAGCGGGTCAAATTTGAACTACGGCTGCCTCATAGTTTGCTATTTATTTTTTCCAAAAATCATTTCTAGTTACATAAGTACCTATTTAATCATAAATACATTGTTTGGTGGTGATACGTCGAGGTTTGGGCGGTGGCCGAGGGCCCCAACTCTAGAGCGCGTAAACTCGCATGCCCGTCGCGTGGTCACCGCGTGACCGTGGCGTTGCCATGTGTTCTGGGCAGCCTAGGCATGTCTAGTGGGTTGAGCACTCCCCAGGTAGGTGCTAGGAACAAAATTACAACATAAGATTCTCACGAGGAGACCGATCGATGCTCAAACATGAATTAGCGGCCAAGTGTTTGATTAGCGGTACGGGAAATGTACATGGCTAATGGGCGTGAGTTTTGGCTGAGGATGATCAGTTACTAAGAAGACCGTCTTCACAAATTTTCAGCTCAAAAGGAGGACCCTAGGTGGTACTTGCTTTGCAAACCACCACACTGGACATAAATACGAATGTTGAAGCTCGGCTCAAAATAATGAATGGATTGAGCTGGCATTTGGTGGAGGATGGTTATTTGGGCATAGGAAAGTACTGTAGAAAATGGATACTATTTGGACATGCCAAAGTGGTACTTCCTTCACAAACTGTTACTCTGAACATAATAGGAAAATGAATATTTTTGAATTATTTTTGAACTAGGCAAGGAAGGTTTTTACATATTTGACGAAGATATGACCCAAAGAATTTATGAGATTTTTTTGGGTATTTTGGGAATGACAGAAATATAGGTTGCTTCACAACCTAGGGAAAAAACTGCCACATGGACATGACACATAGGCAAAACTGATGAGGTGGCGCCTAGTCATAGCAACCCACCACAATTTATAAGGCCATGACCATCTATATTGGTCGTTAACAACTAGAAATAAGGCAGCGGACTAGCGCTGTTAGCTTTATGACCATTTCATGTAAGGAAATTATGACCTTTCTGACCAAAATGGTCGCAATGGTTTAGGGTTTGGAGCCCCTCAAACAGCTTTTGACCAATTGGTCTCAAATGGTCATAAATCTATGACCAATTCTTCCAGGGTCACTGACAGAAGGTCATAAGTTGACATATTTCTTGTAGTGTGTGATAATCATGCTCGTCGGTATGCCGTGCTCATCTGGATAAATGATTAAATGTTATGCTCATTGATTATGTTGCACCTCCATGCTTATTTTGATATCATGTTCATGCATCATGTTATTTTATCATGGCTCAGCATATTGCATTCAAGTTTAACCGGATTAAATTGAACTTGAACAACTGTTGGCCGAGTCATGGTGCCACCATATCGATCTGACCAGTACAACCACGCTTACCCTATTGGGGGGGGGGTCCTAACTAGGTCTATTGTCATGCCTCTCGCCGGTGCCTCCCGCGAGGGAAGGTTATGCGCGGGCGCTACCCTGATCAGGTAGGACGGCATAAGCCTTGTGTGCCTGTTGTTGAGTATGGATCCTTGTCCCTGTTTGGGACCGTTTTGCCACGACGGTGGCCGTTGGTGCCTTTGGTAGGCACGGGGCCACACAGGACTTAGCCCAAAGGGGAGTTGGTCGGAGTGGCTGGGAGAGTGTCATGGCAGTAGGACGGTTTTGTCGGAACGCTTTGGTCCACCCGAATGGGAGTGCGAGGCCAAGGTTCCGTGGTGTGGGTACAGTGTGCTAACCTCTGCAGAGTGTGTGTGTTAAATCTATCGATAGCCGCGCCCGCGGATATGGGCCCAGTTTGTAGTTGGTCACACTATGGGTCAACAGTAATAATAATGTGCTAAATAACAACCTCAATTTGATGATGAAAGAAGTTGGTTGATATTTATGTGATCGTAAGACGATCGCTATGGTATCGTGAATACCGACTCGTTGGATATTTGTGGTGTTATGCGAGAGTCAAGGGTAAAAGTCAAGCTCCTTGTGGTCATAAATGATTACTACGGTATTGTTAATACCAAGCTTGATTGGATCCTGAGATGATCATGTGATGTCCGTGATGGTAAGTTTGTGCAGGTGATAGTTACGAGATAACCCGAGTAGAGTAAGTTGGTGTATGAAAGTTTCATCATGTTGCATGCTAGTCTCATCATGTTCATATGTTTATGCCATGCTCATATTGTTCTAGCTGTATCATGTTGTTCATGCTATGTTGTTCTGATAGTGTCGTGTTCCTCATTGCTTAATAATTTGTAATTGCCATGCTATCGTTTGTCTTGATTGCTTTGGTTGCTGTGAGCTTGCAAGTACATTCAATGTACTGACCTGGCGTGTCATGCCAGTTTGCAGGTCATGCCAGATTTGATTGCTTGTTTGCTGTGGATTCCTTGTTTGCGAGCTAGGATAAGCGTTCCAGCTAGAGTCCCTACGGAGTGGAGTTCATCACTATCGTCGCTGTTCCGCTGCCAGTAGTCATTCCGCTGCTTCGTGATGTTCTGCTGCTTGCATGGAGCAACCATGGCACGCATAGTTTCGCCGTGCCGATGTAACCCCCTTGTACCAATATAGATTGTAATAAAAAGCTGATTTGTTCTATTCTAAGTAGTGCCGTATTCCAGAAGACTTCTCCTCGATCTCTGGGCTGGAACACGGGGCATTCCGGTTTCTCTGAGCCGGGGTGCCACGGGAAGCCATCTAGCTACTAACTACGGACCCGTAGGTCTATAATGAACTACTCACGCATCACCGGAGAGGCACCAATGGACATGATGAACCCCTCCCTGATGTTGTCTAGATTGGATCTGGTGTTTCTAGAACTTCCGGCGACTAGAATTGATTTTCGTCAACTTCCCTAGGGTTTCTGGAGTATTGGGGCATTTATAGAGCAAAGAGACAGTGCGGGAGGCTACCAAGGTGGGCATAACCCACCTGGGCACGCCTGGGTACTTCTTCAGCCCATCTCGTGTCTTCTGGTCTAGAAAAAATCCACAAAAAGTTTCGTTGCCTTTGGACTCCGTTTGGTATTGATTTCCCGCGATGTAAACAACAAACAGAAAACAACAATTGGCACTAGGCACTATGTAAATAGGTTAGTACCAAAAACTGATATAAAATGATTGTAAAACATCCAAGAATGATAATATAACAGCATGGAACAATAAAAAATTATAGATTCGTTGGAGACGTATCAGCATCCCCAAGCTTAATTCCTGCTCGTCCTCGAGTAGGTAAATGATAAAAATAGAATTTTTGATGTGGAATGCTGCCTAACATGTTCATCACATATTATTTTCTTTGTAGCATGGACATTTGTAATTTTATATGGTTCAAAGCAATAGTCGAGTTTTGACATGAAGACTTTAATACTCAAGCATATCAACAAGCAACCATGTCTTTCAAAATATCAACACTAAAGCAAGTTATCCCTAGCCCATTATGCTCAACCATTGATCCATTCATGAAACACACTCAAATACCAGCTATACCCAATGCTCAAGTATGATCATAGTGCCCCTTAGTTGGTGCTTTATAAGAGAATATGGAGACTCAAGTAAAAATAAAAATTGCATAAGGTAAAAGAAAGGCCCTTCGCAGAGGGAAGTAGGGATTTGTAGAGGTGCCAGAGCTCAAAGCAGAAATTGAGAGATTAAAACATTTTGGGAGGCATACTTTTCCCACCAACAAAAACGACTTAGAGTTCCCAACACTTTCCATGCTAGATATATCATAGGCGGTTCCCAAACAGAGAATAAGTTTATTCCTTTTTCCACCATACTTTCACTTTCCATGGCTAATCGTATCCACGGGTGCCCTCTGTCAGTGTCAAAATCGGTGGATCTCGGGTAGGGGGTCCCGAACTGTGCGTCTAAGGCTAATGGTAACAGGAGGCGGGGGACAGGATGTTTACCCAGGTTCAGGACGTCTCTATGGAGGTAATACCCTACTTCTTGCTTGATTGATCTTGATGATATGAGTATTACAAGAGTTGATCTACCATGAGATCATAGAGGCTAAACCCTAGAAGCTAGCCTATGATTATGATTGTTATTATCCTAAGTACTAAACCCTCCAGTTTATATAGACACCGAAGGGGGCTAGGGTTACACAGAGTCGGTTACATAGAAGGAAATCTACACATCCGAATTGCCAAGCTTGCCTTCCACGCAAAGGAGAGTCCCACCCGGACACGGGACGAAGTCTTCAATCTTGTATCTTCATAGTCCAATAGTCCGGCATAAGCATATAGTCCGGCTGTCCGAGGACCCCCTAATCCTGGACTCCCTCACCTTCCATACCAACACTTTCCAATGAATTTATTATTTGATAACACAAAGTAAATTCATTTTTCATTTCGGGACTGGGCATCCCTAATACCTTTGCCGTACTCTCATGCAATGACAAGTGAATAAACACTCATCGAGAGAATAACACATCTAGCATGGAAAACATCGACCACCCCTCACCGCCTCGCGAGCGGTACAAGCACACAAAAGAGAAATTTACTTTGAAAATTATAGATGGCACATACAAATTTGCTAACGGCACATAAATACCGCATATAGGTAGATACAGTGGACTCATATGGCAAAACTGGTTTAAAGGTTTTTGGATGCACAAGTAGTGATCATACTTAGTGCAAATGAAGGCTAGCAAAAGATTGGGAAGCATCCAACCAAGAAACGAAAAATCTCATAAGCGAGCACTAAGCATAACTAACACCGAATAATGCACCACAAGTGCGATGTAATTTCATTGCATAACTATTGACTTTCGTGCTTGCATAGGGAATCACAAACCTTAACACCAATACTTTTGCTAAAGCATAATTACTCATCAACATGACTCACATATCATATCGTCATATCTCAAAACCATTACAAAGAAACAAGTTTATTTTGTCCAATGATCTTCATGAAAGTTTTGTTATATCCTCCTTGGATATCTATCACTTTGGGACTAATTTCATATGTTGCTTTTAATAAGCTCAAGCAAATTTAAGTGAAGAACATGAGCATAATATTTCTTTCTCTCAAAATAATTTAAGTGAAGCAAGAGAGAATTTCTTAAAAAAAATTACTAGCTCCCAAATAAATCTAAGTGAAGCATGAGAGCATTTCTTCAAAACTAACAAAGCACACCATGCTCAAAAAGATATAAGTGAAGCACTAGAGCAATTCCATGGATCTAAAAATTTAAGTGAAGCATAGGAGCAAGCATAACATAATTTTTGGCTCTCTCAAAAAGGTGTGTCCAGCAAGGATTCAAGAGTTAAAGTACAAAGCAAAACAAGCAAAGTCTCATATCGTACAAGACTCTCCAAGCAGAACTCATAATATGTGACGAATAAAAATATAGCTCCAAGTAAAATACCGACGGTTGTTGGAAGAAAGAGGGATGCCACTCGGGGGCATCCCCAAGCTTGGTTGCTTGATACTTCTTGAATATTATCTTGGGGGGCCTCGGGCATCCCCATGATTAGCCTTTTTCTAATCCTTATTCCTTCATCCATCATAATATCAGCCAAAACTTGAAAACTTCAATCACACAGAACTCAACAAAACCTTCGTGAGATCCGTTAGTATAAGAAAGCAAACCACTACCATAAGTACTATTGCAAACCCATTCATATTTTATTTTTTCATTATATCTACTGTATTCCACTTTTCTATGGCAAAAACTCTTCAAAGAAAACCATACAATCATCAAAACAAGCACACAACGAAGAAAGCAGAATCTGTCAAAAATGTATAGTCTGTAGCAATCTAGAAACTTCAAATACTTCTGTAATTCCAAAAATTCTGAAAAATTAGGACAACATGAGCAATTTGTTTTGTTTTCTTTGACACTCTTCCAAACCCACTTTCATCAATGTAATCATCATAAATAGGAAGCATGCTATCATCATAATAAATTTTCTTATCAAAAGTAGAAGGAATCAAAGGATCATATTCATTATGCAAAGCATCCCCAAGCTTGAGACAAATATTATTTTCCGCAAATAAATCTTCAAACATTTCATACTCATCAAACATAGCATCCCCAAGCTTGTGGTTTTGCATATCATCATAATCATTCTTATCAATAGCATGAATGGCACCAATAGTATAACAAACATTATTATCATATTATTCCAAGCAAGTGCCGAAAAGATCTTCAAGGTCATAAGATACATCATTGTCTTCCCAATCATAATCATCACACCAAGTAGTAGGCATCTCAAAATCATACTCAATGTCATCATCCACCATCAACATATTTGATTCACTTCCATGAGGCACAATGGTGATGGGAACAATATTACTTGGGAGAGTTACCTTTTTACCTCAACTTTTTCTTCTTTTCTTTTTCTTCTTCACCACCTCACGTGTGGGTTTAATCAATTTTGTCGAGCTTCTTATTGAAGAGATTGATTGGATAGGAAGCTCCTCCTCATTACCTGATTCATCATAAGAAACACTAGGATGGTATTGGGAAATATTTTCCCTTTCATTAGTACTCTCTTCATATTCTATTTGTTTTCTTTTCTTTAGATAGTGGGCAATGTAAGGATTCTCAATGCAATTTACCGCACAAAACATATAAATTTCCTCTAGATCAAAATCAAGAACTCTCTCAAGGGAAAATTATGGAATATCCTCAGTCATACATTTCATTTCTTCATAGCCTAGAAGTAAACTAAGTTCATTATGATGCGCAAGGGAAATCAAGTCATCACAATTTTTGGACACGGTTCGATCATGAAACAATTTGCATCAGGTATTTAAATGACCATGTTCGTTGCAAAGTTCACAAGGATGGCTAAGATAATTTAAATTTTCAGCACAAACATCTAGCCTCTCTTGCAACCATTTAGTTTCTAAATACTTATGCCTCTTGCAAAATCTATCTTTCCTATTTGGTGTGTGTGTGCACTCCCAATTTACTCCGCAAAAATTGACATTCTTATAGGAGACATCATTATCATGGCTAGTGCACTCATCATTAGCATTTTGGATATTCAAAGAATTCGTACTAACAACATTGCAATCATGCCAATCATTTTATTAAATTCTTCTTCTATCAATTGAGCACAATTTTCCGAACCATCATTTTCAAGAAAGATATTATAAAGATGATCAATAATATGATGCAACCTTAATTCCATTTTTTGTAGTTTTCTTTTTATAAACCAAACTAGTGATAAAACAAGAAACTAAAAGATTCAATTGCAAGATCTAAAGATATACCTTCAAGCATGCACCTCCCTGGCAACGGCGCCAGAAAAGAGCTTGATGTCTACTACGCAACTTTATTCTTGTAGACACATGTTGGGCCTCCAAGCGCAAAGTTTTGTAGGACAGTAGCAATTTCCCCTCAAGTGGATGACCTAAGGTTTATCAATCCGTGAGAGGTGTAGGATGAAGATTGTCTCTCCTAAACGACCCTGTAACCAAATACAAGAAATCTTTTGTGTCCCCAACACACCCAATACAATGGCAAATTGTATAGGTGCACTAGTTCGGCCAAGATATAGTTATAAAAGTGTAATATGGATGGTAGAAATATATTTTTATAATCTGAATAAATAAAAATAGCAAGGTAGCAAACAGTAAATGGGCACAAAAACGGTGTTGCAATGCTTAAAATGAGGCCTAGGGTCCGTACTTTCGCTAGTGCAACCTCTCAACAATGCTAACATAGTTGGATCATATGATTATCCCTCAAAGTGCAATAAAGAATCACTTCCGAGTTACTATTAGCGGAGAACAAAAGATAGGAATTGTTTTAGGTCATGAAACCACCTCAAAGCCATTCTTTCTATTCGATCTATTCAAGAGTTTGTACTAAAATAACACAAAGCTATTTTTTCCGTTCGATCTATCCTAGAGTTTGTACTAGAATAACACCAAAGCAAATTCATATTCATAATACTCAATCCACACAAAGAACTATAAAGAGACCCCATAGTTTCTGTCTGAGAAAAATTTGCATCAACCCTGATACGTCTACAACGTATCTATAATTTTTGATTGTTCCATGCTATTATATTACCCCTTTTGGATGATTATGGGCTTTATTTTGCACATTTATATCATTTTTTGGGACTAACCTATTAACCAGAGGCCCAGCCCATATTGCTATTATATTGCCTGTTTCAGTATTTTGAAGAAAAGGAATATCAAACGAAGTCCAAATGGAATGAAACCTTCGGCAGCATGATTTTTGGAAAGATTATGATCCAGGAGACTTGGAGTGCAATCCAGGGGAGTATCGAGGGAGCCACGAGACAGGGGGGCACGCCCTACCCTATCGTGGGCCCCTCGAGGCTCCCCCGACCGACTTCTTTCGCCTATATATTCCCATGTACCCTAAAAACATCAGAACAGAAGATAGATCGGGAGTTCCGCCGCCGCAAGCCTCTATAGCCACCAAAAACCTCTCGGGAGCCCGTTCCGGCACCTTGCCCGAGGGGGGATCCCTCACCGGTGGCCATCTTCATCATCCCGGCGCTATCCATGACGAGGAGGGAGTAGTTCACCCTCGGGGCTGAGGGTATGTACCAGTAGCTATGTGTTTGATCTCTCTCTGTCTCGTGTTCTCTCTACGGCACGATCTTGATGTATCACGAGCTTTGTTATTATAGTTGGATCTTATGATGTTTCTCCCCCTCTACTCTCTTGTGATGAATTGAGTTTTCCTCTTGAAGTTATCTTATCGGATTGAGTCTTTAATGATTTGAGAACACTTGATGTATGTCTTGCCGTGTTTATCTATGGTGACAATGGGATATCACGTGCCACTTGATGTATGTTTTGGTGATCAACTTGCGGGTTCTGCCCATGAACCTATGCATAGGGGTTGGCACACGTTTTCGTCTTGACTCTCCGGTAGAAACTTTGGGGAACTCTTTGAAGTACTTTGTGTTGGTTGAATAGGTGAATCTGAGATTGTGTGATGCATATCGTATAATCATGCCCACGGATACTTGAGGTGACAATGGAGTATCTAGGTGACATTAGGGTTTTGGTTGATTTGTATCTTAAGGTGTTATTCTAGTACGAACTCTTGAATAGATCGATCCGAAAGAATAACTTTGAGGTGGTTTCGTACCCTACCATAATCTCTTCGTTTGTTCTCCGCTATTAGTAGCTTTGGAGTGACTCTTTGTTGCATGTTGAGGGATTGTTATATGATCTATCTATGTTATTATTGTTGAGAGAACTTGCACTAGTGAAAGTATGAACCCTAGGCCTTGTTTCCTAACATTGCAATACCGTTTACGCTCACTTTTATCATTAGTTATCTTGCTGTTTTTATATTTTCAGATTACAAATACCTTTATCTACTATCCATATTGCACTTGTATCACCATCTCTTCACCGAACTAGTGGACCTATACAATTTACCGTTGTATTGGGTGTGTTGGGGACACAAGAGACTCTTTGTTATTTGGTTGTAGGGTTGTTTGAGAGAGACCATCCTCATCCTACGCCTCCTACGGATTGATAAACCTAAGGTCATCCACTTGAGGGAAATTTTCTACTGCCCTACAAACATGTGCACTTGCAGGCCCAGCAACGTCTACAAGAAGAAGGTTGTGTAGTAGACATCAAGCTCTTTTCTAGCGCCGTTGCCGGGGAGGCTAGGTAAGCGGCACTCACACCCCGTCAACTAAGCTCTTTTCTGGCGCCGTTGCCGAGGAGGTGAGTGCTTGAAGGTATATCTTTAGATCTTGCAATCGAATCTTTTTGTTTCTTGTTTTATCACTAGTTTAGTTTATAAAAGAAAAATACACAAAAAAATGGAATTGAGTTTGTCTCATACGCTTCATCTTTTTAATATCTTTCGTGAGTATGATGGAAAGGAAAATTGTGCTCAAGTGCTAGAAGAAGAATGCATTAAAATTCTTGGTACTAAATCTTTGAATGATGAGCATGATTGCAATGTTGTTAGTATGAATTCCTTGAATATCCATGATGCTAATGATATGCAAAGCCACAAGCTTTGGGATGCTACGTTTTATGAAGATGATATGTTTAGCCCCCCAAGTGTTGATGAGAATATTTATTATGATGAAAGCATGCCTCCTATTTATGATGATTATATTGATGAAAGTGGGTTTGGAAGAGTGTCAACTTTAGGAAGTAATGATCCCACTATTTTGGAGGATGTTGAATCTTATTATGATGAATATGAAAGTGATTTGGAGAGGTCATGACTTTATTTAGTGATGGATCCACTATTTTGGAAGAGGTTCCAATTGATTATGAGAATAAAGTTGCTATCTATGATGATTATTGTGATGACTTGTATGCTATTAGGAATAATGATAACCATGAAACTTGTCATCATGATTTTAGTTTTCAATTGGATTATGCCTCACATGATAATTATTTTGTTGAGTTTGCTCCCACTGCTATTCGTGAGAAGAAATTTGCTTATGTGGAGAGTAGTAAAAATTCTATGCTTGTAGATCATGAAAAGAATGCTTTAGGTGCTGGTTATATTGTTGAATTCATTCATGATGCTACTGAAAATTATTATGAGGGAGGAACATATGCTTGAGGAATTTCAATAAGATCAAGTTTCCTCTCTATGTGTTGAAAATCTTGAAGCTATGCTTGTTTTACCTTCCTATGATAGTTGATTATTGTTCCCATAAGTTGTTTGCTCACAAAATCCCTATGCATAGGAAGTGGGTTAGACTTAAATGTGCTATTCATATGCTTCATGATGCTCCCATTATGTTTCAATTCTTATATTTTATGTGAGCATCATTGTCATCATCATGCCTAGCTAGAAAGGCATTGTTGGGAGACAACCCAATATTTATCCTTACTATTTTGTGTGTTCACATGATTATGCTACTGTAGTAATCATGTTTTATAGCTTTTGTTTCAATAAAGTGCCAAGTAAGACCTTTAGGATAGCTTACGGTGATAGTTGTGTTGATCCTGCTGAAAATCAGAAACTTTTGCACCCAGTAAATTAGTTTTGTTAATTCACATAAACGTGATTCTGATCTGATTCTTTTTGCTCTAGATTGGTACACAAATTTCTTAGGTCTTCCTAATTTTGTAGGATTTTTGGAGTTCCAGAAGTATACGTTTGATATAGATTACTACAGACTGTTCTGTTTTTTACAGATTCTGTTTTGTATGTGTTGTTTGCTTATTTTGATGAATCTATGAGTAGTATCGAAGGGTATGAACCATATATAAGTTGGACTACAGTAGATATTACACCAATATGAATTTATAATGAGTTCATTACAGTACCTAAGTGGTGATTTTATTTTCTTATACTAACGGAGCTTACGAGTTTTCTGTTGAGTTTTGCGTTGTGGAGTTTTCAAGTTTTGGGTAAAGATTCGATGGACTATGGAATAAGGAGTGGCAAGAGCCTAAGCTTGGGGATGCCCAAGGCACCCCAAGTTAATATTCAAGGATAACCAAGAGCCTAAGCTTGGGGATGCCCCGGATGGCATCCCCTCTTCCGTCTTCGTTCATCGGTAACTTTACTTGGAGCTATATTTTTATTCACCACATGATATGTGTTTTGTTTGGAGCGTCATTTTCTCCTGTTAGTATTTTCTTGCTGTTATTTAGAATAATGTTTTGCATCTTTATTTTCAATAAATAAGTCAAGGATAGCCTTTGCCATGCTTATTTTGCTAGTATACATGTTGCTGTTTGAAAACAAAAAGTTTACCGCTGTTGCAAAAATTCCCTAGAAAATTCAGAGCATGATATAATGTTGAAACGTTTTGCATCTAAAGCTCTGATAAATTTACTACAGTGGGAATTTTATTTTATAATTTTTGGAGTTAGGGAAGTATGATGAATCGTGCATTCTTTACAGACTGTACTGTCTTGGCAGGTTGCTGTTATGTTTGCATTGTTTGCATATGTTTGCTTGTTTAATGATCTATTATATACTTAAAACAATAGAAAACTAACGGTTAAGATTCATCTATACATAGTTAAGATACTGAACGGTTGATATTAGTCAAACAGAAACTCATGACATGGGAATCTCAAAAAAAAACATGACACCGCCAGGTCCCATGTACAACCAGATTGTACTATCATGTTGGATACGTTCAAGTGTAGAACAAGGAAACTCATATATAGGAATAATCCATCATGGATCCTCAAAAAAAAACCATCACGTATATATACGGTAACAAACAAGTCATGTCCTACTAGGACACGTTTTCCCTCAAAAAAAAAAACCTACGATGCGTTCAAGAAGCCCTTACGTTTGGAATAGATTAATAGGCCGGGAGGTAATATTATGTCATCTTGGGGCATCTCCCGTTCGGGTCGCAAGCAGCTGCTGGACACGTCTAGAGGCAGATTACGTCAATGGCCGGTGGATACAATCTCTGCATGTAAATTGAGGAGGAAGAAAAGACTTGATGCATGTACACATCCAAAGGACTGGAGCTAGACATTCGGATCACAAGCGCACGACAGCCATCGGCCACATCGAGCGGCAGACGACGTTTAGTCGGCGATGGGATCTAATCCCTGCATGCAAATTTAGGAAGAAGTGAACGTTTGATTCAGATACACATCCAAGAGGCCGGAGCTAGACGTTGGCAAGCCGCTGGTTGCCCGCTGTCGCCGGCAACCTCTAGCGGCTGATGGGATCCAATTCATTCATCAAATTGGGGAAGAAGGGAAGACCTGATGCATTTAGACATCCAAGAGGCTGGAGCTAGACGTTATGTATGTTTGTTTCTCTTGATTTTTTGGTTTGTCGATTCTCTTGATAGATCTAGACAGCACATCATCTTATAGCTAGATATTTATGTTTCTGGTCATCTTTTGTCATATTTAGCCTTTGTCTAAGGGTGAGAAACATTTGGCAGAAGATGGATTTGCTATGCATGGAGGAGGAAAATATTTTAGGAACACAAGTAGAGCATAGGAAATCTCCAAGCAGAGAGACTCACAAATAAAAAACGCAACTGGGAACTACATGGTGATCGAAAAGGTTTGATCAGAAGACTATACCTGTGCTTCTGGCAACCTGTTTCCGGTACCTGCTAAACCAGAAGCACACAAGAAAAAGGTGAAAAACGGAGTAGCACTCTGATCCGTACAGTAGGAAGTGGCAATATTAAAATTAATGAGGTCATAGATGATATCAATAAGCAAATTGTTTGGTCCAGAATTAGATCATGGGCTTGACCGTCCTCAACAAAGCAATTTAGCAATTTACAGTACCACTAATTTCTCTATATTATTCTGAGAGCTGTTTGTAAAAAACAAGAAGATAATATGATGTATTGATTCCCATTGTTTCATACAATTTATAACACACTGCAGACTTACAGGAATAGATGACAAACGAAGAAACAAAAGTAGCAGCGTGAAGCCGTACATTATGTGCACACGGTACTTTTTGGCTCTAAAGAAACTATATTCCCAGAATAAGAGATGGAACAAGCCAATGTGATTCTAAGTAAAGGGAAGGGCACGTGCAAGAGGACCACACTCATATCAGTTTAAAACTAGAAAAAATAGAGCACCTCCCACATGTGTTATTTAGCTCCTTCGTGAAATACACATAGATATGTCAAGATTTAAAGTTCGAGGTTATTTAGCATTTTTTATTAATACACCTGAATAATTTTATATTGTACTACACAGCTAAGCAATAGAGATACTAGAGCAATACTATATTGGCATGTGTAGATAGTAGAAGCATCTCTGTACATGATATTGCACAATGCAACTTCAATAATGACGAGGTGGTTCTAATAGACATTAATGTTATATTATAAGTCTTATTAGAAAATCTTTTAAAAATTGTCGGTAAAAGAAAAAAAAAAGGCGGTCATCGAAAAAAGGCAAAACCAAATTGATTATTTAGAAGAAGTAAGGAAAAAGATTAAAAAAACTCCAAACAGATTAGCATGGCACGCAGGCAGCACAATCCTGTGTTTTTTTATTGTCACATACAAAATATGTTACTACCAACACAATAAAAAAATTCAATAGAGTCCGCTATATGTGTTATTTTTCTTTTGTTGACAAATGTGTATTGTATTTTTGGTAATGTCTACCTCTTACCAACATATCAATGCCAATATGGATATAAAGGCACATTGGAAATCTAGTCGCGCAAATGCGCGGGTCACACCGCTAGTTCTATTTGAGGATAGGAGTGTTAAATATGTAGATACATTTAGTATGCAATGTTGAATAATAATTTTAGTGATTTGTTACAGTAGAAAATGATAAGGTTTTGCCTTGGTTTATACTAACCTATCTCACGAGTTCTTGTTGAGTTTGTGGTGGATGAAGCTTTTGAGAAATAGAAAAACCATGATATGAGAGGAATTAAGGAGACACAAAAGTTCAAGCTTGGGGATGCCCAAAGCACCCCAAGGTAATATTTCAAGAAGTCTCAAGCATCTAAGCTTGGGGATGCCCCGGTAGGCATCTCACCTTTCTTCTTCAACAACTATCGGTTAGTATCGGTTGAGCCTAAGTTTTTGCTTCTTCACATGAGTTGTGCTATCCTTGCAATGTCATTTTATTTTGTTTTGCTTGCTGTTTGAATACAATACCAAGATCTGAAATTCCTTAATGTTAGAGAGTCTTCACATAGTTGCACAATTATTCGACTACTCATTGATCTTCACTTATATCTTTCAGAGTAGTTTGTCATTTGCTCTAGTGCATCACTTATATCTTTTAGAGCACGGCGGTGGTTATATTTTGTAGAAATTGCTAGTCTCTCATGCTTCACTTATATTATTTTGAGAGTCTTTTAGAACAGCATGGTATTTTCTATGGTTACAAAGTTGGTCCTAGAATGATGAGCATCCAAGTTGGGTATAATAAAAACTATCATAGAAAGTGAATTGGATGCTATGATCAATTTGATACTTGATAATTGTTTTGAGATATGGAGGTAGTGATACTAAAGTCATGCTAGTTGAGGTGATTATGAAAAATTCTTGTGTTGAAGTTTGTGATTCTCGTAGCATGCACGTATGGTGAACCGCTTTGTGATGAAGTTGGAGCACAATTTTATTTATTGATTGTCTTCCTTATGAGTGGTGGTCGGGGATGAGCGATGGTCTTTTCCTAACAATCTATCCCCGCTAGGAGCATGCACGTAATACTTTGTTTTTGATGACTTGTAGATTTTTGCAATAAGTATATGAGTTCTTTTGACTAATGTTGAGTCCATGGATTATACTCACCCTCATCCTTCCACCATTGCTAGCCTCTCTTGTGTGGCGCAACTTTCGCCGGTACCATACACCCACCATATACCTTCCTAAAAACAGCCACCATACCTACCTATTATGGCATTTCCATAGCCATTCCGAGATATATTGCCATGCAACTTTCCACCGTTCCGTTCATATGACACGCATTACTTTTGTCATATTGTTCTTTGCATGATCATGTAGTTGACATTGTATTTGTGGCAAGGCCACCTTCATAATTTTCATACATGTCGCTCTTGATTCATTGCATATCCCGGTACATCGCCGGAGGCATTCAATAGAGTCATATCTTGTTCTAGCTTTGAGTTTTAATTTTTGAGTTGTAAATCCATAAAAGTGTGATGATCTTCATTATTAGAGCATTGTCCTAGTGAGGAAAGGATGATGGAGACTATGATTCCCCCACAAGTCGGCATGAGACTTCGGACTTTACAAAAAGAAAAAAAAGGAAAAAAAAGAGAAAGGCCAAAAAAAAAGAAAGGCCAAAGAAAAAAAAAGAGAAAAGAAAAAAAAAGAAAGAAAGAAAAAATAATAATAATATGAGATAAAAAAGAGAGAAGGGATAATGCTACTATCTCTTTTTCCACACCTGTGCTTCAAAGTAGCACCATGATCTTCATGATAGAGAGTCTCCTATGTTGTCACTTCCATATACTAGTGGGAATTTTTCATTATAGAACTTGGCTTGTATATTCCAATGATGGGCTTCCTCAAAATGCCCTAGGTCTTCGTGAGCAAGCGAGTTCGATGCACACCCACTTAGTTTCTTTTGTTGAGCTTTCATATATTTATAGCTCTAGTGCATCCGTTGCATGGCAATCCCTACTCACTCACATTGATATCTATTAATGGGCATCTCCATAGCCCATTGATACGCCTAGTTGATGTGAGACTATCTCCTTCTTTTTGTCTTCTCCACAACCACCATTCTACTCCACATATAGTGCTATGTCCATGGCTCACGCTCATGTATTGCGTGAAAGTTGAAAAAGTTTGAGATTACTAAAGTATGAAACAATTGCTTGGCTTGTCATCGGGGTTGTGCATGATTAAATACTTTGTGGGATGAAGATAGAGCAACCGCCATACTATATGATTTTGTAGGGATAACTTTCTTTGGCCATGTTATTTTGAGAAGACATGATTACTTTGATTAGTATGCTTGAAGTATCACTATTTCTTATGTCAATGTAAACTTTTATTTTGAATCATTTGGATCTGAACATTCATGCGATAATAAAGAAAATTACATTGAGAATTATGCTAGGTAGCATTCCACATCAAAAATTCTATTTTTATCATTTACCTACTCGAGGACGAGCAGGAAGTAAGCTTGGGGATGCTTGATACGTCTCCAACGTATCTATAATTTTTGATTCTTCCTTGCTATTATATTACCCCTTTTGGATGATTATGGGCTTTATTTTACACATTTATATCATTTTTTGGGACTAACCTATTAACCGGAGGCCCAACCCATATTGCTGTTTTATTGCCTGTTTCAGTATTTCGAAGAAAAGGAATATCAAACAGAGTACAAACGGAATGAAACCTTCGGCAGCGTGATTTTTGGAAAGATTATGATCCAGGAGACTTGGAGTGCAAGCCAGGGGAGCATCGAGGGAGCCACGAGACAGGGGGTGCGCCCACCCCCCCGAGGCGCGCCCTACCCTCTCGTGGGCCCCTCGAGGCTCCCCCAACCGACTTCTTTCGCCTATATATTCCCATATACCCTAAAAACATCGAAACAGAAGATAGATCGGGAGTTCCGTCACCGCAAGCCTCTTTAGCCACCAAAATCTCCCGGGAGCCCATTCCGGCACCCTGCCGGAGGGGGGATCCCTCACCGGTGGCCATCTTCATCATCCCGGTGCTATCCATGATGAGGAGGAGTTGTTCACCCTCGGGGCTAAGGGTATGTACCAGTAGCTATGTGTTTGATCTCTCTCTCTCTCGTGTTCTCTCTATGGCACGATCTTGATGTATCACGAGCTTTGTTATTATAGTTGGATCTTATGATGTTTCTCCCCCTCTACTCTCTTGTGATGAATTGAGTATTCCTCTTGAAGTTATCTTATCGGATTGAGTCTTTAATGATTTGAGAACACTTGATGTATGTCTTGCCGTGTTTATTTGTGGTGACAATGGGATATCACGTGCGACTTGATGTATGTTTTGGTGATCAACTTGCGGGTTCCGCCCATGAACCTATGCATAGGGGTTGGCACACGTTTTTGTCTTGACTCTCCGGTAGAAACTTTGGGGCACTCTTTGAAGTACTTTGTGTTGGTTGAATAGATGAATCTGAGATTGTGTGATGCATATCATATAATCATGCCCACGGATACTTGAGGTGACAATGGAGTATCTAGGTGACATTAGAGTTTTGGTTGATTTGTATCTTAAGGTGTTATTCTAGTACGAACTCTTGAATAGATTGATCTGATAGAATAACTTTGAGGTGGTTTCGTACCCTACCATAATCTCTTCGTTTGTTCTCTGCTATTAGTAGCATTGGAGTGACTCTTTGTTGCATGTTGAGGGATTGTTATATGATCTATCTATGTTATTATTGTTGAGAGAAATTGCACTAGTGAAAGTATGAACCCTAGGCCCTGTTTCCTACCATTGCAATACCGTTTACGCTCACTTTTATCATTAGTTACCTTGCTGTTTTTATATTTTCAGATTACAAATACCTTTATCTACTATCCATATTGCACTTGTATCACCATCTCTTCGCCGAACTAGTGCACCTATACAATTTAGCGTTGTATTGGGTGTGTTGGGGACACAAGAGACTCTTTGTTATGTGGTTGCAGGGTTGTTTGAGAGAGACCATCTTCATCCTATGCCTCCTACAGATTGATAAACCTTAGGTCATCCACTTGAGGGAAATTTGCTACTGTCCTACAAACCGGTGCACTTGCAGTCCCAACAACGTCTACAAGAAGAAGGTTGCGTAGTAGACGTCAAACCCCTATGCATATATTACCCCAATATCACCGCGGGAATCCGCGAGTTGAATGCCATAACACATATCAAGTGAATCAATAAGATACCTCATTGTCACCTCAAGCATTCATATTGCAAGACATATATCATGTGTTCTCATCTCTGAATATTCAATCCGACAATACAAAACTTTGAAGGGTAAAGATTCAATTCATCATAACAAGAGTATAGAGGGGAGAAACATCATATGATCCGACTATATTAACAAAGCCCATGATATAGATCACGATAGAGAGAGAGAGAGAGAGAGATCAAACACATAGCTACTCCTACGAACCCTCAGCCCCGAGGGTGGACTACTCCCTCCTCACTGTGGTGGCCGCAGGGATGATGAAGATGGCCACCGGAGATGATTCCCTCCCTCCGGCAGGGTGCCGAAACAGGGTCTAGATTGGTTTTCACGGATACAGAGACCTTGCGACGGTGGAACTTCTGATCTAGGGCTACCCCGAAGGGTTTCAGAATATTTGGGAATTTATAGTGCAAAGAAGGGGTACGGGAGGACACCGAGGTGGGCACAACCAACCTGGGCGTGCCAGGGGGCCCTGGCGCACCCTGGTGGGTTGTGCCCCCGTCGGGGCACCCCCCAGGTGCAGCTCAGGCCCATTGGGTTCCTTCTGGTCCATAAAAATCTCCAAAAAGTTACACGGTGTTTG
Source organism: Triticum dicoccoides (assembly GCF_002162155.2). Classification (NCBI taxonomy): domain Eukaryota; kingdom Viridiplantae; phylum Streptophyta; class Magnoliopsida; order Poales; family Poaceae; genus Triticum; species Triticum dicoccoides. The sequence continues at coordinate 20,803,650 of NC_041383.1, forward strand.
GACTCCGTTTGATATTGATTTCGTGCGATTTAAAAAACAAGCAAAAAATAGCAACTGGCACAGGGCACTGGGTCAATAGGTTAGTCCTAAAAAATGATATAAAGTCGCAATATAATGATTGTAAAACACACCAAGAATGATAAAATAACAACATGAATACTTTATAAATCATAGATACGTTGGAGATGTATCATCATCCCAAGCTTAATTCCTACTCATCCTCGAGTAGGTAAATGATAAAAGAAATTATTTATAAAGTGTGAATGCTAGCACTACAAAAAAAATACACTTCCATGATGATACATGTTTGTCACAGTAGGTCGCGTTTTTTGTCATGCATGTACATCCATGACGATTTTATGACAGAATCAAGATAGTCATACCTGTGCTGTCATAAAAGTGTTCCATGACATTATCAAAATTATCATCACGGAAGTGTCCACTTCCATGACGATAAATCGTGCGTCACAAAAGTGCTTTCGTCAAGGGTGACCGACACGTGGCATCCATCGTAACGGAACGCCTTTAAGCTTTCGGCTCCGGTTTTGGATCCGATAACCCGTTAACAGCCCGAACCAATGGGGATTTTCCACGTGTGAAATCATCATTGGCTGGAGGAAACACGTGTCAGCTTCGCGCTGGCACAGGTGTCATTCATCCAATGGGCGAGACACGCCTATGATATGTTGACACATGGACTGGCCCATAAAGTTTAAATGGGTCGGCCCAACTAAAGGCCCACAAGATTTTGCGGACTTTAATGGGCTGGCCCAGATAAAGGCCCATGAAATTTTGCGGACCATAATGGGCTGGCCCAGCTAAAGGCCCACAAGATTTTGCGGGCCATAATGGGCCGGCCCAGGTAAAGGCCAACAAGATTTTTGTGTGCCATAATGGGCTGACCCAGGTAAAGGCCCACAAGATTTTTTGTGGATCATAATGGGCCGGCCCAGCTAAAGGCCCATGAGATTTCGCCAACATTAATGGGCCAGCCCAGCTTTAGGCCCACAAGATTTTGAGGACCCTAGTAGGCCGACCCATTAAATGGCTGCCATGTTTTGGGCCAAATTTCGGCCCATATTTGATCCGGTCCATTAATGGCCTGCCACGTTCCGGGCCTAATAGTGGCCCATATGAGATCCGGCCCGTTAAAAGCCTACCATGTTCTGGGCCAAATTATGGCCCAAATCAGGTCCGGCCCCTTTGGGCTAAATTATGGCCCATATCAGATTCGACCCATCAACTGGACGCTATGCTTTTGGGCCCACTTGCTAAAGGCCCATTTAGTAATTCGGCCTGATATTAGTTTCGAACTGTTAAAGGCCCGTTTAACGTTTTGGCCCTATATTAATTTCGGCTTGTTAAAAGCCCATCATATAGTTGGGCCTAACTACGGCCCAGTTTGCATCCGGCCTGCTTGCAGCCGATAGCTGATTGGGCCAAACAAGAACCGAGACAATTTTGGCCTGTTAAAAGCCCGTGATTTTATTTGCACAATCATGGTCCGGGGTCCATTTCGGGCTGCTGCCGGCCCGTGAGCTGTTCGGCACGTTTCAGGCCCAACCTACTTCTCAGCCTCCTAAAAGCCCATTGAGTTTTCTTGCGAAAAGAGGGTTGGCGATTACTCGACCTATTAAAGGCCCGAATCTACTAGTGGGCCAGTTTACTTTTGGCCTTTTAATGGACCAAGATGACGGGGCCCATGATGCGGATCATACATCGTGATTGCATGACGGCCCGATTATGTACCGTAATTTTACGGTTTGGCCGGTTTACTGCGAAGACAGGATATATATACATTAAAATAACTGCAACATCGTGAATAAGAAAAAACCTAGACTATACAATAAAGAAATTACTACATATTACATCCACTGGGCATTAAAGTTCGCCACTATGATAATAAAGCACAAGCAGACAGCAGATTACATACACTGGGCATGAAAGATCGCCACAAGTGCAAATAAACACGTCGACAAAATAATATACAAAACCGACAGCACTTCAATAGAGTTCAAGAAAGGTTAGCCCTGCTGGGGAGCTGCAACGCAAGCAGCTGAGCAAGCTGATGAGACTATGCTTGTTTAACACTTATATCCTCCTCATTCTGAAAGATAAACAAGCAGACAGATGATAGGTTTTGCACATAAAAGTATCAGTGCTGACAATTCATCACATATCTTACTAGCGAATAAAGTGACACAGTTTAAAAGTGCATTAACACAATATGGTATTGTTCAGGTCAAGACATGGCAGGAAATGACATTGTGAAGGAGTTGGCAGCTTCACGACACCACTTGATTATAGATCAAGAACTCATAAGTATCAATGGTTAGTGTGCTGTCAATTTATCCCATTTCAGATTGGCAAATAAAGAGACGATTTAAATAATAGTAGAATGATATGACATTGTTCATAGTTAAGACATTGCAGAATATGACATTGTGCTATAGTGGGTAGGTTCACCACATCACTGGATTACGGATGAAGAACAGAAGCATACATGCAGTGCAAAAGAAGATCACTTGCTCTGTATAGTTTAATTTACATGGTATGAAAAAGGAACTTGGTTGTACAACTGAAAACTTAAATTGAGAAGGACAAACTTTTGTTTATGAACTACATAATAAACTTTAAACATGCAATTTGATGCAAACACCAAAAATAAACAGTTGTTGCAGTCATGCCTAACCAAATATACACAACAAAGTTTGAAGGCTTGAGAAGGACAAACTTACATTATTGGTGAAGACAGGCTCTATAAAGCCCTTGTCCATGCTGATGGGGGGGGGGGGCAATTCAAGAAGTTTACCACATAATCTTCTTCATAAGCATTGCCTTTATTCTACATTTTGTTAAGAGTAAATATAGATGTGATAATATAAGAAAAAATGGAGAATAGTTAAGATAAGATGAAGAATGATGCTACATAACCAAGTAGCTATAAATGTAAGTGCAGCGATACAGGGAAAAGGTACAGCCAAGAGCAATGCACAGCTAAACTTCTTCAGTACCATCGGTGTTATCCAACCTTTTGGTAAGAGTAAATATAGATTTGTTGTGTAGAAAATGGAGGGCAAAGGAAAATAAGCTGCAGAGTGATGGTACATGAACAACTACCTGTCAATATAAGTACATTGATAAAGGACAACATGTACTTACAAGAACAATGCAGAGCTAAAAAAATTCATTGGCATTGGATATATTCTACACTAATGTAACCATTCATACAGATCGGATAATTTGGAGCGAACAATTGATAAGCAAGCTATCATGCATACTGCTGTCACATAATGAACCAGGTATGTATGCAAGTACAGTGATACAGGACAACAGGTACTAACAAGAGCAAAGAAGCGGGCAGCATATTTGCGATATCATGTCGTTCTTTTCAAACCGGAATTCTTCTTCGAGCAGATTTCCTGCAAAAAAGATTCGTAAGGCACATGCGGAAAAGTAGAAGTTCAAATTGTCATGTGATTTCATAGAGAGTACCTCATCCTGGGAACGAGACCAGTGCATAACAAGGTTTTTCCATTCAATGTCTTCTAAATTTAGCACAGGAGACTTCACCAGAAATTCATCTATAGACTTGCCATCAAAGTGTGGTTTCCTTAGGTAACACCGATACTGCTGCAATGCTTCCTTGAAAAGCACAAGCAAGCTTTGCTCGTCATGACTATCCAGATTGACCCTCGCCTAGTTACAACAATGTAATGTAAATCATTGATGTGTTCAATCAGCAGAAAACAGGAAAATAATAACCATGAATAATAGCACTTACACGTAAGTTGGACAGGAGGATGTGAAAATGGTGTTTGTCTTCACTATAATCTTCCCGTGATGGGAATATATGCACGTAGTCCCTAACAACATTGAAAGCATTGCCTTTTAAACTGGGAATAACTGGAATGGGGTTCCAATCTGTAGGAATTGGCCATCTCTACAGTTAGGATAGGTCTTCGGCCGGTGGACTTGCTGTACTTTTTGCTGGAGTGGGATTTTTTTGTGGTACGGCTGGTGCTATGGCAAATGAAATCGGTATACCTTTTGCTGGAGTGCAGGTCCTATGTGGTGGGGCTAGTGGTGTGGCCAGTGAAGTATGGGTACAGTCTGCTGGAGTCGGTCCTACATTTTGTGTCACTGGTTGTATAGCCAATATAAGTGGGGTGTTGTCTGATTTCTCCAGCACCACCATGTTTTTCAAGGACTTTGCTGGTTCTCCTTCAGGTTCGACAATCACCCTCTTCCTTTTTGATGTCTGATGCACAAGAACAACATTTGAGTGGAAAAACATGGTATGATGACAGATGGAATATGTATTGATAATGGATGGGCATGGCATCTCGACATATATGATGAGTAAACTAAGCAGATGGCGGTGCAACAAAGTAGAAGAAATGCAAGACAACATATGTAAGATACGCGCAATCAATAAAACCTTGCCAAATTAGAACAGGCACCTTGATGGGTGAACAGGACAGGCCATTTGCCTTTGACTCCTCAGGTTAGAATAGTCATTAGGATCATATTCTGAATAAGAATCAACAGGTGGGGAGCGTATGAGTTTCATTGCATCCAGAATGGCACTCAATGCCTTGGTGCCAATTTTGTAAGTCATTGCAGTGTTTAGCTTCAAGAGTGGACTACTGCTAGTGCGACACTGTGATGCCCCCGATTCAATCGTACACTAATCATGCACGCAAACGTGTACGATCAAAATCAGGGGCTCACGAGAAATATCACAACACAACTCTAAAAACATAAATAAGTCATACAAGCATCATAATACAAGCCAGGGACCTCGAGGGCTCGAATACAAGTGCTCGATCATAGACGAGTCAGCGGAAGCAACAATACCTGAGTACAGACATAAGTAAACAAGTTTGCCTTAAGAAGGCTAGCACAAACTGGGATACAGATCGAAAGAGGCGCAGGCCTCCTGCCTGGGATCCTCCTAACTACTCCTGGTCGTCGTCAGCAGCCTGCATTTAGTAGTAGGCACCTCTAGTGTAGTAGTCGTCGTCGACGGTGGCGTCTAGCTCCTGGGATCCAACGTCTGGTTGCGGCATCCGAGAAGAAGAGGAAAACGGGGGAAAAGAGGGAGCAAAGCAACCGTGAGTACTCATCCAAAGTACTCGCAAGCAAGGAGCTAGACTACATATGGATGGGTATATGTGTAAAGGGCCATATCAGTTGACTGAACTGCAGAATGTCAGAATAAGAGGGGGATAACTAATCCTGTCAAAGACTACGCTTCTGGCAGCCCCCGTCTTGCAGCATGTAGAAGAGAGTAGACTGAAGTCCTCCAAGTAGCATCACATAGCATAATCCTACCCGGCGATCCCCTCCTCATCGCCCTGTTAGAGAGCGATCACCGGGTTGTATCTGACACTTGGAAGGGTGTGTTTTATTAAGTATCCGGTTCTAGTTGTCATAAGGTCAAGGTACAACTCCAAGTCGTCCTGTTACCGAAGATCACGACTATTCGAATAGATTAACTTCCTTGCAGGGGTGCACCACATAACCCAACACGCTCGATCCCATTTGGCCGGACACACTTTCCTGGGTCATGTCCGGCCTCAGAAGATCAACACGTCGCAGCCCCACCTAGGCACAACAGAGATGTCAGCACGCCGGTCTAACTCCTATGGCGCAGGGGTCTGGACCCATCGCCCTTTGCACACCTGCATGTTGCGAACGCGGCCAGAAGCAGAACTAGCCCCCTTAATACAAGAGCAGGCTTACGTTCCAATCCGGCGCGCGCCGCTCGGTCGCTGACGTCACGAAGGCTTCGGCTGATACCACGACGTCGAGTGCCCATATCTTTCCCGCGTAGTTGGTTAGTGCGTATAGGCCAGTGGCCAGACTCAGATCAAATACCAAGATCTCGTTAAGCGTGTTATTATGAAGTAACCATGGACGCCGACCAGGGCCAGGCCCACCTCTCGCCTAGGTGGTCTCAACCTGCCCTGTCGCTCCGCCACAAAGATCCACATAGAGGGTCGTCGGGACAAAGGTCCTTTTAGCCCCCAATCCGTGAATCACTCGCGGGTACTCTTCGAGCCAACCCGACTTTATTCATCATCTGTAGTATGTATATATGTATAGTATATACCCATGATCACCTCCCAAGTGATCACGGACCGATAGTATAGCAAGGCAGACCGACAAGAATGTAGGGCCAATGATGATAAACTAGCATCCTATACTAGGCAAGTAGGATTGCAGGTAAAGGTATCAACAGAAGTAGCAAAGACAGGCTATGCATCAGGATAGGAATAATGGAAAGCAGTAACATGCTACACTACTCTAATGCAAGCAGTATAGAGGAGAGTAGGCGATATCTGGTGATCAAGGGGGGGGGGGGGCTTGCCTGGTTGCTCTGGCAAGAAGGAGGGTCGTCAACACCATAGTCGAACTAGGGGTCGCCGGCAGTCTCGGGGTCTATCGGAAAGAAGTAACGGAGAGGGAACACAATAAATAACAGAGCAATCAAAGCATCACAAAGCGTAACAAGGCAATACGCGGTGTTCGGTGTGCCCTAACGCGGTAGTAGGTGATACCGGCGAAAGGGGGAAACATCCGGGAAATTGTCCCCGGTGTTTCGCGTTTTCGGACAGATGAACCGGAGGGGGAAAGTTGCATGTTTGCTATGCTAGGGGTGTGTGGCAGACGAACGGGCTGCATATTCGGATTCGTCTCGTCGTTCTGAGCAACTTTCATGTACAAAGTTTTTCCATCCGAGCTACGGTTTATTTTATATTAATTTTAAAAGATTTAATCATTTTTAGAATTTATTTAATTACTCTAAATCAACATTATCCAGAATAGTGAATGATGACGTCAGCATGACGTCAGCAGTCAACAGGGCGTTGACTGGGTCAAACTGACGTGTGGGGGCCGCATGTCATTGACTGAACAGGCTAATCAGAGTTTAATTAAGTTAACTAGTGATTAGATTAATTTAATCAGGATTAATTAAGTTAATTAATTCTTTAATTAATTAATTAATATTTTAATTATTATTATTTTATTATTATTTTCCTTTTCTTTTTGTGTTAAAACGTTATGTGGGCTGGGCCCCTCTGGTCAGTGGCACAGAGGCCACAGCGGGTCGGGCCGACGGGCACCTGGAGCGGGCGCTGGGCACCCGCCCAGGTCGACGGCGGGGAAACGGCGATGGGTGCCGGCGGCCACCGCGACGAGCGGCAGCTGCCGCGCAGGGGGCCGGGGCTGCGCGCCTATGCGGCGCAGCAACAGGACCGCCGCGGGATGGAAAGGGGCGGCGGTTCAGGGAGCCAACGAGCGGCCATTGGGGTGCGTGAGGCAGACAAGGCCATAGGTGCCTGATGGGTGCGAGCGCCAGGCGCAGCGGGGGATGCTTGGCCGTTCGTGGCCGTGGACGGGGGCGCAGGGCGGCGCGCGTACAGCGCGGCCACGAAGGGGGGGGGTCAGGGGCGGAGCGTCTCGTGCTAGCACGCGGGGACGAACGGGAGGCAGCGCCGGACAGAGAGGGAAGAAAGGGAAGGCGGCCTCACATTCGACTAGAGACCAGGGGCGGCGAGGCTCGAGGGAGCCGTTGTGGAGGAGGACGGGGACGATGGCGACGTAGAGGAGGAGGTACAGCGAGGAAGCGGGATCCGGCAGTCGACGGCGTCGAGGTGGTGAGGTCGGGGCCGAGTCGGCGACGGTGAGGAGGGGCGCGGAGGAGTCCGAGGGGGGCGGCGCCGGCTGCGGCTTGCATCCGGCGTGGGCGACGCCGGAGACGACGAGCGGCGTCGGGGAACACCAACGGCGAGGCGAGCAGCGGGGCACCAGGGTCGGAGCGCGATCCGGATCGAGGGGGACTGAGGGAGGAGAGGGGATCATGCACCAGGGGCGATGGGGACGAGGGCAAGGTCGCCTCGATCCCGATCCAGACGAGTGAGAGAAGGGGATCGTGGGGAGGAGTGGAGAGTGGGATCGGGCTAGGGTTTCGGGGTGGCTCACGGGGTTATAGGGAGCGGCTGGGCCGGGGTGGGCCGGCCCGTTTGAGCGGTTGA